>NC_064822.1:135595306-135898337 GCF_024166365.1 Elephas maximus indicus | reverse complement strand
CTACCGAAACTCAAATACAGATTTGTGATTTTCTAACCAATATACTTGTTCCAGAATGAAGACTTTAATCTCAACATTAAATTATAAATTTGCTCATCAAAAATAATGTGCATACCACAGAGAAGATAATCTTAGTAAAAGGAACTAAAAGGCTATACAAGTTCTACACATATTTTATGACGAGTACCCAGCCATAAAATAAACTATCACAGGACCTAAACACAATTACCAAATAACCTGAGGTCATTGGTAAAACTAATCTAGGCTTTTTGATCAAATATTCACTAGCATAATTTTAAATTAAATTATTGATAGACTAAGTAGGTAATGGAAAATTTAATTTTTTTATCAAGGTTCTTTATTATTTTATAAACACAAATAATATTTTAAAATTCTCAAAGATGCTGATATAAATAAAATATTAAATTTTGAAGCTATATACTATTTTTCAAAGTTAGTAGAAGGGTGTATTACCTTAGTGATTTAAAGAATCACATTTAAAAACTCATTTTCTGCTTTAAATTCACTAATTAATTCATTTATTCATCAGATCTGATAAGGTTTTCTACATTATGACTAATAAGCAATACAAACACTTTCTTTGGAAATGAAAATGCAATGCCATTTATTTAATAAATAGAATTCTAGAACTTAATATTTTTACATATTTAAACAGTTAATGTATACTATTTTATGTCTTTAAGAAATGCAAATTAGTTTGATGTGATGATAATTATGTTGCATTGCTTACCTTGATTGAGAATTTCTATTATATATTATCTAATATATTTTCTAAAATAACCTATCCTCTTACATAAGCTTCACCTGGAAATTGGTAACTGGTAACTGGCAACGTTCTAGCAGATAATCCATAATAAATAAATGCACACACACCTGCACACATACACATTGCATGAACCTATCAGAGTGTATATATGTATATGTATATGTGTGTATAATCATCAGTGTATACACAAATATGTATGTATCCAGTTTTATATTTAAAATATATGCAGGAAAGCCTATGGCATGAAAAAGAAATTGATAAGAAGATGTAGGTGTTGAAAGATTGACACTGGTCACATTAGTCATGTACTCCCGGTAATGAAGGACAAAGAATTCACAGAGCTTTTCAACTGAGAATAAATAGAGGAGCTTGACAAATATAAAACTCATATACTTTAATGTATTAGACTGACTAGAAGAAAGTGAAGAATTTCTGGGCTAGTATCTGAAGGAAGACTGAGATTAAGGGAAATGACAAGGAGGTTTGTAGGTTTTCTATTCTTTGGAGATGTTTTATGATTCAGATTAGGGTGGCCGAGAAGCTGACTCGCAAGGGTAAGGATTAAATAATTGACCTGAAGTGTCTGTTGACTGGTGGTGCAGTAGTAAAACCCTTCATTTTGGGCTGGGACCCAAAGAATATGCACACTACTGGCTAAGGTGAACCAAAAGTATACAGGCTCATTTAAGAACTGATATTCAGTCTCTAATAATCTCACTTACTAACATTATAAAAAAAATAAAAAGTATTTTTTTATAGTCACATATTGCTGGGGACAAAAGCATCTGACAGAATCACACAAAATTCTCTCTAGAAGAATATAAAATTTGTATGAGGTCTCAAATTGTTTTCACGAATAATTCTGTTGCTTCCAGCAAGCAATCAAAAACAACTGGCAGACTCAGAGAGATAAAAGTACATAAGTAAGATTATATAGAAGGAACAACAGACAACAAAAACAAATTAAAGATACTTTAAATGTAAATATCAAAAAAGAACTTAATATTGCTTGGATTAATTTGTTCAAGGACATTAAGACAAGACTGAGAATTTTTACAAGGAACTGAAAAAACAAATACAGTAGAGCTAAATATCTAAGAACCATAATTAAGAACTCAGCAGAAATATGCATCAGGATATTAGATATAGTTGAAAAGATAATTAGTAAACTGGAAGATGGATCCAAACATAAGATTTAAAATGAAAAATAGAGAGAAATACACTTTGGATATTCTAGAGAATGAAGCATAAAAACAAAGAAGAAAGAGAATGGGAAAAGAGTAATATTTAAAGAGATAATGGATTAAAGCATTGCACTATTAAGATACAGCATCTAGCATTTCAAGAAGTTCTTTGAACCACAAGAAGGATAAATAAAAAAGATATTCATGTGTATGTAACTGCTAAAAATCAGAGACATGAAAAAGCCTTTTTAAAGTGACGTATTACTTTTAAAAGAGCAATCTTATTCAATGGAATAATACCTTTAAAATGGTACATGATATCTGCCAATTTGTGTTGTTGTTTTTAGGTGCTGTCAAGTCAATTCTGACTCATAGTGACCCTATGTACAACCCAAAGAAACACTGCCTGGTCCTGCGCCATCCTCACAATTCATTGTTATGACTGACCCATTATTGCAGCCACTGTGTCAATTTGTCTCCTTGAGGGTCTTCCTCTTTTTTTCTGACCCTCTATTTTACCAAGCATGATGTCCTTCTCCAGGTACTGATCCCTCCTGATGACATATCCAAAGTATGTGAGATGTAGTCTCAACTTCCATGCTTATAAGAAGCATTCTGGTTCTTCCAAGACAGATTTGCTCATTTCTTTTGGCAGTCCATGTAATATTCAATATTCTTCTCCAACACCGCAATTCAGAGGTGTCAATTCTTTGGTCTTCTTTATACATCATCCAGCTTTTGCATCCATATGAGGCAATTGAAAATGACATGGCTTTGGTCAGGTGCACCTTTGGCTTCAAGGTGATATTTTTGCTCTTCAACACTTTAAAGAGATCTTTTGCCACAGATTTGCTCAATGTAATGCATCTTTTGATTTCTTGACTGCTGCTTCCATGGCTGTTGATTGTGGATACAAGTGAAATGAAATCCTGGACAACCTCAATCTTTTCTCCATTTATCATGATGTTTCCTATTAGTCCAGTTGTGAGGATTTTTGTTTTCTTTATGTTGAAGTGTAATCCTTGCTGAAGGCTGTGGTCTTTGGTCTTCATCAATAGGTTCTTCAAGTATTCTTCACTTTCAGCAAGCAAGGTTGTGTCATTTGCATAACACAGGTTGTTAATGCATCTTCCGCCAATCCTGATGCCCAATTCTTCTTCCTATAGTCCAGCTTCTAGGATTATTTGCTCAGCATGGAGATTGAATAGGTATGGAGAAAGGATAGAACTCTGACGCACACCTTTCCTGACTTTAAAACACACAGTTATCCCCTTGTTCTGTTCAAACAACTCCCTCTTGATTTATGTACAGGTTCCTCATAAGCACAATTAAGTGTTGTGGAATTCTCATTCTTTGCAATGTTATCCATAATTTGTTATGATCCACAGAGTCGAGCATCCTTGCAGAGTCAATAAAACATAGGTAGACATCTTTCTGGTATTCTCTGCTTTCAGCCAGTATCCACCTGACATCAGCAAGGATATCCCCACATCTGTCAATTTGTCGTACTGTGAGGGCTTGTGTATTGCTGTGATGCTGGTAGCTATGCCACTGGTATTTGAATACCAGCAGGGTCACCCAAGGTGGACAGGTTTCAGCTGAGCTTCCAGACTAATACAGACTAGAAAGAAGGACCAAGAAGTTTACTTCTAAAAAGAATTAGCCAGTGAAAAACTTATCAAAAAAAAAAAATTTTTTTTTTTTTTTTTAATCAATAGCAGCACAATATTGTCTGATATAGTGCTGGAAGATGAGCCCTTCAGGTTGGAAGGCACTCAAAAGATGACTGGGGAAGAGCTGCCTCCTCAAAGTAGAATTGACCTTAATGACGTGGATGGAGTCAAGTTTTCAAGACCTATATTTGCTGATGCGGCATGACTCAAAATGAGAAGAAAGAGCTATAAACGTCCATTAATAATCAGAACATGGACTGTACAAACTATGAATCTAGGAAAATTGGAAATTTTCAAAAAGGAATTACAAAGCATAAACATATCCTAGGCATTACTGAGCTGAAATGGACTGGTATTGGTCATTTTGAATTGGACAATCATATAGTCTGCGATGCCGGGAATGACAACTTGAAGAGGAATGGCATTGCATTCACTGTCAAAAAGAACATTTCAGGATCTATCCTGAAGTACAACCCTGTCAGTGATAGGATAATATTCATACATCTATAAGGAAGACCGGAAATACAACCACGATGCTCCCTGGAAGCAAGGATGGCGAGACTGTGTCTCACATACTTTGGACATGTTGTTGGAAGAGATCAGTCCCCAGAAAAGGACATCATGTTTGGTAAAATCCAGGGTCAGCAAAAAAGAGGAAGACCTTCAAGGAGACAAATTGACACAGTGGCTGCAACAATGGGCTCAAGCATAGCAACAATTGTGAGGATAGCACAGGACCAGGAAGTGTTTCATTCTGTTGTGCATAGGGTCAATATGAGTTGGAACTGACTCCATGGCACCAAACAACAACAACACAAGGAAGACCAGTTAATACTACTATTTTTCAAATTGACAAACAGACCACCAAGGCCAAAGATGAAGAAATTGAAGATTTTTACCAACTTCTGCAGTCAGAAATTGATCAAACACGCAATCAGGATGCATTGGTAATTACTGGTGATTGGAATGCAAAAGTTGGGAACAAAGAAGAAGAATTGGCAGTTGGAAGATATAGCCTTGGTAATAGAAACAATGCCAGAGATCACATGATAGAACTTTGCAAGACCAACAACTTCTTCATTGCAAATACCATTTTTCACCAAGGCAAACAAACAGTGACTATACTTGTGGACCTCGCCAGATGGAATACACAAGAATCTAATTGATTGTATCTATGGGTTTTATGGAAATAGACAATGGAAAATCTCAACAAGGCCAGGGTCTGACTGTGGAACAGAACATCAATTGCTCCTATGCAAGTTCAAGTTGAAGCTGAAGAATATTAGAACAAGTCCACAAGAGCCAAAGTACCTCCTTGAGTCTATCCCACCAGGATTTAGAGACCATCTTAAGAATAGACTTGACGCATTGAACACTAAAGACTGAAGAGCAGATGAGTTGTGGAATGACATCAAGGACATCACACATGAAGAAAGCAAGAGGTCATTAAAAAGACACGAAAGAAAGAAAAGACCCAAATAGATGTCAGAAGAAACTCTGAAACTTGCTCTTGAATATCAAGCAGCTAAAGCGAAAGGAAGAAATGATGAAGAGTTGAACAGAAGATTTCAAAGGGTGGCTTGAGAAGACAAAGTATTGTATTGACATGTGCAAAGACCTGGAGACAGAAAACCAAAAAGGAAGAAAAAACTTGGCATTTCTCAAGCTGAAAGAACTGAAAAAAAATTCAAGCCTCGAGTTGCATTATTGAAAACATTAAAGGATGCTGGAAGCATCAAAAGATAATGAGAGAAATACAGAGACACTAGGCCAAAAAGAATTGGTTGATGTTCCACGATTTCAGGAGGTAGCATATGATCAGGAACGGATGGTATTGAAGGAAGAGCTTCAAGATACACTGAAGGCATTGGTGAAAAACAAGCCTCCGGGAATTGACTGAATGTCGATTGAGATGTTTCCATGAAAGGATGCAGCACCGAAAGTGCTCACTCATCTGTGTCAAGAAATTTGGAAGACAGCTACCTGGCCAACCGACTGGAAGAAATCCATATTTATGCCCTGAATGAAAAAAGGTGATTCAACTGAATGTGGAAATTATGGAACAATGTCATCAATATCACCGGCATTCAAAAGTCACTGCAGCAGTATATGGACAGGGAACTGCCAGAGATACAAGCCAGTTTCAGAAGAGGAAGTGGAACCAGGGATAGCAATTTGTATTAACTTCTGCTAATCTATTACTTTTGTGTCATGTGAAAATACTTTTTGAGAGTTAGAATTGAGACATTTTCAAACAAACAAAAAAACTGAGAGAATTTCTTCTTTAATAAAATAGTTCCCTAAAGTGAAGGAACATCCTAATTTATACATAAAAGGGCCAATGTATACTTGGAAAAATTACTAAAAAAGAGGTAGTACTTGAGATATATAATTATATATATATTTATATAAATATTTTTTTAACAACAACAAAAAGAATCAGCATGTTTTATAGCGTGGCTCCTAAATTTTATTGTTAGTACCAGAAACATCTGGATGCCATTAAAAAAATGCCATATGGGAACTTAGCTTTGGAGGCTTAGTACAAAAATTTTTTCCTATAAAATACTTAATTTATATGAATCCAAACTATGTACCTGAGTGTCTTCTTCTTTTTTTTTTTTTTTTAATTAGTTCTCTCTTGGAGAGCACTGTACCATTTCTAATTTTTTGATGAGAGAAGTGAAGTGAATTCGTCTTCAAATTTTTAGAGGCATATGAATTTATACCCAATTGAAATCATTTTTGTCTAAGAAATATCCACTCTTCATGTTAATTTTTCCTCCACCTGTCCAAATATTCAGGATGTCAAGAATATATTCGGTGGTATCCAAATGGGCCTTTTCTTTTTTTACTTTGCTAATCTAAGAAAAGTCCCTTCTATATATTATCAGATTTCAATCTGTCTTTGACAGACATCATGATAATAAAAAAGATTTAAGATACAGGACTCCACCCCCTTTGTTTTAGTGCTTTAATAAATACCATTAACTATTACTTCTAAACAACAGCATATTGATCAGCTCCAATATCATAAGTAGAAAGAGGAATTAATATATGCTTAACATAAGTACCTTAACTACTGGGCATTCACAGGACATTTGTAAAGTTGATATTTTGCAATTTAATAATTTTATCCTTCGGTCCATGATCAAGCTGAAACTTAAAGACATGTAACAGTTATAAATTTCAGTCCATGGCTCTGTTGTGAAAGAAGTATCATTTTATGTTGTTTCTTGCCTCAAATAAGTTCTTATGTTGACTCCTCTTCTCTTGTGCTGTCCTTGCATTTGAGGTCAGTAATTGTTATCATCCTTCCACCCTTTTGCCTTGGTTTCAAGGCCTTATACATTAACAGTGTCCAATGGCAGCAGTGATGCTTGTCTTTAGTTATCTATCTATGCAGGTCACCAAACATTCTACACATATGCTCCCTTCAGGCCTAGTAGCTTTTTGCTATTTTGGTGAAATTCATGGTGCATAGAAATCTTTGCTAAGCTTTGAAACTCTACGCCTAGAGCTTCAGGCAACTTTCATTTCTCTCTAAAACCTTGATGCCTTTATCACAAGCTGACTGCTATAAAGCAGACTCTGGTTCTCTATTATTTCTAGTCTTAAAGATTCTCTCTCTTCTCTTTTCTCAGATTAAGGAAATGGCTATAAATTCCTGGTTTAAATAAGGTTGCACATGTAATTAAACTTAAAATACTGAATATGGCAATTTACTGACTCTATATAATGTGTTTATGCATATTTTTAATGTGGATAATGATGGTTTTCTGGGGAAATATGGCTCCAAAATGATACATTATCACTTCATCAGCAGGATCTATAATTTGAGAGAACTTTGACAATGAGATACTTTCGACATTCGGCTGTATTGTTCTTGGAACAAATGATATAGTTGGGCTGGGATTAAATCTATGACCATGACACAGCAAAACTAAACTGACCCATGTATGATTTGGGTCTAATGACCTTGATGCTCTAACCAGCTGTTTTGTTCAACTTTTACCACCAACCTTTCACATTGTACAAAGCAGTATACAATTCACACATTTATATAGTGTTCCTTCATAGTTAACTATCTTAATTTGTGTAATACCTGTCATGGATTGTATTGTGTCCCCCAAAAATGTGTGTCAACTTGATTAGGCTATGATTACTAGCATTGTGTGATTGTCCTCCATTTTGTGACTGTAATTTTACATTAGGAGGATTAGGGTGGAATTGTAACACACTTGTTAGGGTAACATTCCTGATCCTATGCAAAGGAAGTTTCAATGGAGTGTGGCCTGCACCACCTTTTATCTTACAAGAGATAAAAGGAAAGGGAAGCAAGCAGAGAGTGGAGACCTCATACCACCAAGAAAGCAGTGCAGGGAGCAGAGTGCATACTTTGGACTAGGCATTCCTGCATGGAGAAGCTCCTAGTCCAGGGTAAGATTGATGAGAAGGACCTTCCTCCAGAGCCAACAGAGAGAGAAAGCCTTCCCCTGGAGCTGACACCTGAATTTGGACTTCTAGCCTACTAGACTATGAGAAAATAAATTTCTGTTTGTTAAATCCATCCACTTGTGGTATTTCTGTTATAGCAGTACTGGATGATTAAGACAATACCCAAATTCAGATGGATTCAAGTCAATCATTGTAAAAATGAGTATGATTAACTTCTTTCTGTGAATTTGAATTCTTGATCCCTTATATTTGTTTCCAGCCCTGGTGGCACTAACCAAAAGGTCAGCAGTTTGAATTCGCCAGCAACTCCCTGGAAACCCTTTGGGGCAGTTCCACTCTGTCCTACAGGTTTGTTATGAGTCAAAATCAACTTGATGGCAACAGGTTTGGTTTTGGTTTGGTACGTTTGCTTGGGTTATAAGTAAGTTAAATTATTTCAAAGGCTAGTGACTAAATTATTTTGTAGTTCATCAGAAAACATTCAGAATCCTGTTAGGTAATCACAAAAGAAATCAAATTACTCATTTCCAACTGTAGAATCAAAATTTATCAACAAAAATGCATAATGCCATAAAACCAACAATTGTGTTACCAATTCTTTCCCTTCATTTCTCCCCTTTCTTATCATAGGACCAAATGTCTGTCTGTATGCTTGCTGGTCAGCCAGTGATTAAGCATAGGCTGTGCTCAAACACCATGTGTCCCTAAAGATTTCCCTCTCTGCTGATGGATCGATGTGAATTTAGGCAATATTTAGGCCTGTCTCAACTTTTACTTTCCACTGGGCCGCTCGGCCTCACCTACTCACGCCCATTGTTTTAAAATCAGCGAGGTTGTGTGGAGAGCTTACCTATCCCTTCCACAATGTTTTTATTTCCAGGCTCTCCCTTTTAAAGATCTGGCTCACCTGCCACTTACCCCAACCAGATCCGCAACCTCAGGCTAGCAGAGCTGCATGTTTCCATCTTTAGTTTGCTATTATTACCGACTTTGCAGCAGGTTGTGGTTTTTCACTCTCTATTTTAAATCAAGTCAGCCCCCTGTATCAGCAAAGTTGTTGCTTTTCTTGGCCAGCCCCATGCTGATTAAGCTACTGCCCTGAAGGACCTGGGTGTGGGGAGTAGCTGCAGGGAAGAAGACCATGAGTCCCATTGTTTTTACCTGATGCTCTACCTGTTTCTCAAAAATAAATGATTCTCAACTTGTTTTTGCCTTTGATTAATTTCTAGAGTCCTCAGATGGTTGTTTCAGACAGCACTGTACAGTTTTGTACTTATTTTGATGAGAAACATTGCCAACATCTTCCCTCTGCCATAGCTGGAAGTTCTGCCCAAATCTCTTGCATTTTGAAAGGATTTTTCCTAATGATCTCATTTTAGCATAACAACCAGTCTATGAATTAATGCTATTTATATTACAGTTTTATAGAAGCAGAACTCATGGCCAAATAGATTCAGAAGTATAACGAGGGGTAGTATCCGTATGTGCCCAAGTACATTATATAATTGCCTTGTTCCAGAAAGTCTCTACATAATAACATAATAGGTGGCCATCCTTTACATAAACAGTCTGTGGAAGATAAGAAAAAATCATGACTTTTCATAAATAAACACACATTCACAAATATTTTTCTTCACTTTCATAACTGAGAACACTTTCCCTTTTCACTCCTTGCATGCTGTTTTTTCCTCCTGTATAATATCCAAATGTTCTCAGTGTTGTAATAATTTAATTGTTTTTATTAAGTCTAATGAATGCTTCTGAAATTAGGGGCATACTCAGATTACAAACAAAAACAAGAAATGGCTTATTTATACAAAAAAAAAAAAGCACAGCTCCATTAGGAATAACACTTTTAAAAACACAGCATAAAGGTGCTAAGGTATTTCAGCAACTAACAATCACTTTAATTATGTTTTTCAGTTCTATCATTGAGTTTGGAAACATATTTTCTTAAAATGTTTCCCACAGGTACATTCAGTCTTTCCATGAAGCACTTAGTGTTATAATAATAACACAGCTCATTTTGCCCGTGGAAATTCTAGGTATCCCAAACAGTAGTCTGTGTGAATTCTGAAGTGAAATGCTATCATGAGATACTGTGAAATAAACAGTTTTAAATTCTGATCACCTTTTCAATTTTGTTGAAACTATATATGCAATATCTCCATTTTAAGTTGTACTTCAAAATTGAGTTTTGTTGAGTGTGTGATGCAATAGGACAGCCCCAAACTAGCTTAGACTGTTGACATAAATTCACTTGCTTATACAGTCACAAAACATTTATTCGAGGGGCTGGATTTTAGAGAGTGATTAAGATAGACATCATACTTGTCCTCATGTATCTGAAATCTAATTTACTTATCTTTCCTTACATCCACTTTGGGGAAAAATTTCAAATGTAATCAATAGGCTCTATGGAAAGCTGTATTTATACTGAAAGAAAGGCTTTCCCTGGCTGTGTTTTCTAAAAATATTTTAATATTTAACATAAAATAATTTAGATATAAGTATTAACTATTAAATACATCACGTGATATTCTCTAAGGTTTTGTTTGCTGTTTTTAGTTCTACATCATGATACCATGATTATATCAATTCCTCCCACATGCATTGATATACTTATTTTATCCCTGCTTCATCTTCTCCATCTATTTAAAGCATAAGGAAGAGGATAGATAAGATTTTTTGAGCATTAATTAGGTATACAAAAAGTCATAGTGTGAATCCAAAATGACATAACAATAATATTGCAAAATTATTAAATGATAGAAATATTTTATGCTCAATTATACCTATTTGTTCTCTTAAAATATACACTCTAAATCTGATTAGAAGCAGAACTTATACTTTGGTAACAGTTTTTCCTATTTTATAACTTTTAAAATTATGTCATTTACCTTCATTTTCTTAGAAATATGTATTTTGGAAGAAGCTGTCATTCAATGTTATTTCATACAATTTAGTTGTCATTATGATTTCATCTGGGAAAGTACTGTATCTTTCTTTGCTTGAGGATTATTGTGCCATTCCACATCTCTATACATAAATTTACAGAGCCCTGGTGGCAAAGTAGTTTAAGCGCTCTGCTACTAACCGAAAGATTTGGGTGCAAACCCACCAGTAGCTCCTCGGGAAAAAGATGTGACAGTCTGCTTTCTTAAAGATGTACAGCCTTGGAAACCCTACGGAGCAGTTCTACTCTGTCCTGTAGGGCTGCTATGAGTTGGAATCGATTCAATAGTGCACACACACACACACACACACACAAAATAAAACAAACCCTTTGCCGTGGAGTTGATTCTGACTCATAGTGAGTCTATAGGACAGAGTAGAACTGCCCCATAGGGTTTCCAAGGAAAGCCTGGTGGATTTGAACTGCTGACCTTTTGGTTAGCAGCCATAGCTCTTAACCACTATGCCACCCGGGTTTCCACACAACAACAACATACTTACATTTGCAGTTGGCATTCAAGGCCTTTCACACCATGACACAGATGAAATACTATCTTTCTCCTCACTTGTCTTCTATTGCCTGGTCTCACAATACTCAGCTTGCCAGAAAAACTGGATTAGAAACTATTTGCTGAAAATATGTCAACCTTTCTGACATCTTTGTCATTTTTAATACTGCCCTACACCTGGAATAATATATATACACACATATATATGGAAACCCTGGTGGCGTAGGGGCTAAGTGCTACGGCTGCTAACCAAATGGTCAGTACACACATATATATATAAAAAAAAAAAACACACACACATATATACCAAAACCAAAAGCCACACCTGTTGCCATTGAGTTGATACTGACTCATAGCAACACTATAGGACAGAGTTCTGTCCCCCATAGGGTTTCCAAAGATTGGCTGTGAATGCCAACTGCCAACATTTTGGTTAGCAGCTGAGCTCTTAACTGCTGTGCCACATATATTCGATGAGGTGGTTGGGAAAATTCAGGAATGTAACATGTTAATTATGCCCTAAGTGCCCTAGGTGGGTTATTTTATATATATATATATATATCCCAAACCAAAAAAAAAAAAAAAAAAAACCCATTGCCACAGAGCCAATTCTGACTCATAACAGCCCTATAGGACAGAATAGAACTGCCCCATGGGGTTTCCAAGGAGTGCCTGGTGGTTTTGAACTGCAGACCTTTTGGTTAGCAGCCATAGCACTTAGCCATTACACCACCAGGGTTTCCATATAAATATGTATATATATGGGATATATATATACACACATATATCCCATACATATATAAATTGGATATACTGTAAAGCCTGTGAAAACTGGAAGCTCTGTAAGGCAGAAGCCTGTCAGATATTTTCTGCTAATAGAGAATGATTGAAAAGTGCTAAGACTGCACCTTGTCAAAGGCAGAAAGCTGGCAAGACCCAGAAAAAAATAAGGCATTCATGTCAAGTTCCCACTCTCACAGGTTTCACTGTATACATTACCCCACTATGGGAATTTACAGCATAATTAACATATTACATTCCGGAATTTTCCTGACTACCTCCATGAATTTTACCTCAATGGTATCTCATGCACACTTTACAACTAAATTTGAAGACAAATCTCTTAGTGTTTTGAAGTTAGTTGTTACAAAGGGCAATCACATTAAAAATATTTTTCATTTTCCACAAAAATAAACTGCTAAAAGCATTTTTTCTTACATAGTTCAAAGTATGTAATTTGTTATATGTGTATCTGTAACATGTACTGTTGAGTTTCTTTGTCATAAAATAACTTTGTACTTTATTTGTCTCCCAAGCCAGGTAGCTGAGAAGTCAATTTAAACCCACTTGTAATCACTATGTGCAAATGTTAGCTCCAGGAGAGGGTTGGTTCCTTATTCATAAGGTTGGGTGCATAGAACCATAGACTCAAGGGCAGGGCCAGAAACACTCAGAGACTATAAATCCTAGGCAGGACAGTTTGGAGAGTGTGATCTAAGGGCACAGGCTAAAACCCTGTGTTGGAAGAAGGGTGACACAAATTAAGTTTTAGGCAAGGCAGAACACACCAAGCCCTTCTATCTGAAAATGATGAAGACATTTAGGAACAAGGCTGGCTACTCAGCTGGCTGGCTGTGGCTCAAAGGGCCTCATTTCATCCCTTCGCCGAGAAAACACATACTCAGAGCCTGCTCTGACCTGCACTATTTTAAGTGCTGTAGTACTGCATTAAACAAAACAAAGGCCCTGCTCTCATAAAACTTACATTCCAGTGTACGGTCACAGACAATAAACACACACACTTATACAATGTCAGGGAGTAAAGAATAAAAGTAAAGCAGAGTAATAAGGAGCATTAGATTAGATAAAGTAGACAGAAAAGTTAAGAGTTTCATTTTACTTGGATCCACAATCAACACCCATGGAAGCAGCAGTCAAGAATTCAAACAACATAGTGCACGGGTAAATCTGCTACAAAAGACACCTTTAAAGCATTAAAAAGCAAAGATGTCACTTTGGGGACTAAGGTATGCCTGACCCAAGCCATGGCATTTTCAATTGTCTTATATGCATTCAAAAGCTGCACAGAAGAATTGACATCTTTGAATAATGGTATTGGCAAAGAATATTGAATATACTTTGGACTGCCAGAAGAAAGGACAAGTCTGGCTCGAAAGAAGCACAGCCGGAATGTTCCTTAGAAGCAAGGTTGGCAAGACTTGGTCTCACATACTTCAGATATGTTATCAGGAAGGTCAAGTCCCTCAAGATGGACATCATGCTTGGTAAAGTAGAGGGTCAGCAAAAGAGAGGAAGATCCTCAAGGAGATGGATTAACAAACTGGCTGCAACAAGGGGGTCGAGCATAGCAATGATGGTGAGGATGGTGCACTGTCAGATGAGAAAATGTTGGACAATCACACAGTACTGGGAATCATGGCCTAACCAAGCTGACAGATATTTTGGGGAGACACAATTCAATCTATGACACTTGGTAAAGTAGAGGGCCATTGAAAAAGAGGAAGATCCTCAATGAGATGGGTTGACACAGTGGCTGCAACAACGCACTGAAGCATAACAACGATAGTGGGGATGGCGCAGGACCTGACAGTGTTTCATTCTGTTGTACGTAGGGTCACTATGAGTTGGCACTGACTCACTGACACCTAACAATAAGACAGAAAAGACCTTTTGGATTAGGCAAAATATTACCAGGAACATGAATAAAGTTATGAAGAGAGCCATAACTGTGTCTGAGTCATGTGCCTTTCAGAAGAGAAAACAGAAAGCAAAAAATGCCAACTCACATGCCTGGTTGCTAAGAAGACAGCAAGATAACTGGCATGGCAGGAAAAAAGTGAACCAAGGGAGGCTGGTGTACATGAGGTCAGAGGTGGCCAAGTTAAAGATCACAGATTTTTTTTTTCTTTTAATAAAATGGGTAAATATTTCTGAAATGGGAAGACTTTGGGTGTAAGAGTGATGTGTCCTGACATATTTTTTTTTTTTAATAACTTTTATTAAGCTTCAAGTGAACGTTTACAAATCCAATCAGTCTGTCACATATAAGT
This sequence comes from Elephas maximus indicus, assembly GCF_024166365.1. Lineage (NCBI taxonomy): Eukaryota > Metazoa > Chordata > Mammalia > Proboscidea > Elephantidae > Elephas > Elephas maximus. The sequence goes on along the minus strand of NC_064822.1, from coordinate 135,883,700 downwards.
TTACATACATCTCACTCCCTACTCCCACTTGCTCTCCCCCTCTTGAGTCAGCCCTTTCAGTCTCTCCTTTCTTGACAATTTTGCCAGCTTCCCTCTCTCTCTATCCTCCCATCCCCCTCCAGACAAGAGTTGCCAACACAATCTCAAGTGTCCACCTGATATAATTAGCTCACTCTTCATCAGCGTCTCTCTCCCACCCGCTGACCAGTCCGTTTCATTTCTGATGAGTTGCCTTCGCGGATGGTTCCTGTCCTGTGCCAACAGAAGGTCTGGGGAGCATGGCCGCCGGGATTCCTCCAGTCTCAGTCAGACCATTAAGTTTGGTCTTTTTATGAGAATTTGGGGTCTGTATCCCACTGATCTCCTGCTCCCTCAGGGGTCCTCTGCTGTGCTCCCTGTCAGGGCAGTCATCGATTGTGGCCGGGCACCAACTAGTTCTTCTGGTCTCAGGATGATGTAGGTCTCTGGTTCATGTGGCCCTTTCTGTCTCTTGGGCTCTTAGTTGTCGTGTGGTCTTGGTGTTCTTCATTTTCCTTTGCTCCAGGTGGATTGAGACCAATTGATGCATCTTAGATGGCCGCTTGTTAGCATTTAAGACCCCAGACGCCACATTTCAAAGTGGGATGCAGAATGATTTCATAATAGAATTATTTTGCCAATTGACTTAGAAGTCCCGGCAAAACATGTTCCCCAGACCCCCGCGCTTGCTCCGCTGACCTTTGAAGCATTCATTTTATCCCGGAAACTTCTTTGCTTTTGGTCCAGTCCAATTGAGCTGACCTTCCATGTATTGAGTGTTGTCTTTCCCTTCACCTAAAGCAGTTCTTATCTACTGATTAATCAATAAAAAACCCTCTCCCACCCTCCCTCCCTCCCCCCCTCGTAACCACAAAAGTATGTGTTCTTCTCAGGTTTACTATTTCTCAAGATCTTATAATAGTGGTCTTATACAATATTTGTCCTTTTGCCTCTGACTCATTTCGCTCAGCATAATGCCTTCCAGGTTCCTCCATGTTATGAAATGTTTCAGAGATTCATCACTGTTCTTTATCGATGCGTAGTATTCCATTGTGTGAATGTACCACAATTTATTTACCCATTCATCCGTTGATGGACACCGTGGTCGCTTCCACCTTTTTGCTATTGTAAACAGAGCTGCAATAAACATGGGTGTGCATATATCTGTTTGTATGAAGGCTCTTGTATCTCTAGGGTATATTCCCAGGAGTGGGATTTCTGGGTTGTATGGTAGTTCTATTTCTAACTGTTTAAGATAACGCCAGATAGATTTCCAAAGTGGTTGTACCATTTTACATTCCCACCAGCAGTGTATGAGAGTTCCAATCTCTCTGCAGCCTCTCCAACATTTATTATTTTGTGTTTTTTGGATTAATGCCAGCCTTGCTGGTGTGAGATGGAATCTCATGGTAGTTTTAATTTGCATTTCTCTAATGGCTAATGATCGAGAGCATTTTCTCATGTATCTGTTGGCTGCCTGAATATCTTCTTTAGTGAAATGTGTGTTCATATCCTTTGCCCACTTCTTGATTGGGTTGTTTGTCTTTTTGTGGTTGAGTTTTGACAGAATCATGTAGATTTTAGAGATCCTGACATATTTTTTAAAAGATTACATTGTTGGTCATATGTCAAATAGCCTATAGGGTTGCAAGAATGGAAGGAAAGTATGAGATTGATACTTTTTGTAGGAATCTGGGAGAGCGACACTGTAATTTCAAAGATAGGGGTAGTGATATGGTAGGAAAAAAAATTGCTGATGGACTGACTGGATTTGAGCTGGCAAGGAAGAATGCGGAGAAAGACAGTGCATATGGATTTGACAGTCCAAGAATTGTGGAAGTTCTCCCACTGGACATTAGTGATCTTGAGGGTTGCATAACCCTACACAGTCAAGAAAATCATATTAAATAAGTCTAGGTAGGCAGAGAGGTTTATTTATAGAGATTCTAGATTATTATCCTTGATAACACACCAAAGTGTTGAAGACCTGAGGGCTGATAAACAACAACTTGGTTGACCTCTCAGTTATTCCTGGGATGGATGTGATAATAGTACTCCTAGAGACACTTACATAGAATATTTAGTTTTATATTATATTAATCAATACACTTGATTTCTTTTTAATTCTCACAGTAAATAGCCTGCAAGGACACTTTCTAAAATTTTCAATGTCCTCCTTTAACAATATGTTTGCATCTCTACAATTTTAATAATGAAAATTAAATATTGAGTGTAGTTTTTCAAAAGTCTACATTTGGCTCAATGGAAAATAGCTTGGGCTTTAGGATAATCAGTTTCTTTCCTACACTTTGCATTTATTGAATTTAAATAATTCTAACTCAGAACTATAAATTGTTCAGATTGCTATTAAATATTTATTCCTCTCTTAGACAATTCCGTATATATGTATCAATTTTAGACCCAGAATTATGGAATGATTGCTATTGGAGACTGCTTTTAGCATTCTGACAGAAAATAAGTCAAGAATAGAACAGACACAAAAGTTTTAAAACCAGAATGAGAGTTGTTCTGTGTTATACATGTAGATAAACGAAGATTTCAACTCTGGACAGTTTGCTTTATGTTTTGTTTCAGTATTTGAAAATAATTTTAAAAATTATGGCAAATGATATGTTATTGATGCCTTTCTCCAAAAAAAAAAAAAAAAAGGAAAATCACGGTGCTTTGGGAACCAAACGTTTGGTTTTCACTGTAGTTGATTCATCCTAGTATAGTTATTATTATTCATTTTAGACTAAAAGTGGAAATAGCCTAAGACCATTGACAGTGGAATGCCTAAATAGACTGTGGCATATTCATATAAAGATATGTTAGTCCGATTTAAAAAGAAACAATCTATATACACATGCAAATGCATGGATGGATCTCATATGTATTATGCTGAATGAAGGAAAACATAAAGTATATGTTGCTGTTGTTAGGTGCCGTTGAGTCAGTAGCAACTCACAGTGATTCTATGTACAATAGAACAAAAGACTGCCCAGTCTTGTGCCATCCTCACAACTGTTGTTATGCTTGAGCCCATCCTTGCAGCCACTGTGTCAAGGTCTTCCTCTTTTTCACTGAGGGTCTTCCTCTTTTTCATTGACCCTCTACTTTACCAAGCATGATGTTCTTCTCCAGGGCTGGTTCCTTCTGATACCATGTTCAAAGTACTTGAGACAAAGTCTCACCATCCTAGCTACTAAGGAGCATTCTGTGCATACTTCTTCCAAGACAGATTTGTTCGTTCTTTTGGCAGTCCATGGTATATTCAATATTCTTTGCCAACACCATAATTTATTTCTTCTACAGTCTTTCTTATTCACTGTCCAGCTTTCACTTTCATATGAGTCAATTGAAAATACCATGGCTTAGTTCAGCAAACCTTAGTCTTCAAAGTAAAATCTTTGCTTTTTAACACTTTAAGGAGGTCTTTTGCAGCATATTTGTCCAATGCAATATGTCCTTTAATTTCTTGACTCTTGCTTCCATGGGTGTTGATTGTGGATTCAAGTAAAATGAAATCCTTAACAACTTCAAACTTTTCTCTGTTTGTCATGATGTTGCTTATTGGTCCAGTTGTGAGGATTTTTGTTTCCTTTATGTTGAGGTGCTATCCATATAGAAGGCAGTACTCTTTGATCTTCATCAGTTAGTGCTTTAAGTCCTCTTCACTTTCAGTATGCAAGGTTGTATCATCTGCATATCACAGATTGATAATGAGTTTTCCTCCAATTCTGACATCACCTTCTTCTTCACATAGTCCAGCTTTTTGGATTATTTGCTCAGCATACAAATTGAATGAGTATAATGAAAGGATACAACCTGATGGACACATTTCCTGACTTTAAACCACACAGAATCCCCTTCTTCTGTTTGAACAAATACCTCTTGGTTTCTGTACATGCTTCTCATCAGCACAATTATGCATTCTGGAATTCCCATCCTTCCCAATGTTATCCATAAGTTGTTATGGTCCACAGAGTCAAATGCCCTTGCATAGTCAATAGAACACATGTAAACATCTTTCTGGTATTCTCTGTTGTTAGCCACGATATATCTGACATCAGCAATGATATCCCTCATTTCATGTCCTCTTCTGAATCCAGCTTGAATTTCTGGCAGTTCCCGGTCGATGTACTGCTGCAACCGCTTTTGAATGATTTTCAGCATAATTTTACTTGAGTGTGATATCAATTATATTGTTTGATGATTTCCACACTCTGTTGGATCACCTTTCCTTGGAATGAGCACAAATATTGATCTTGTCCAGTCAGTCGTCCAGGCATCTGTCTTTCAAATTTCTTGTCATAGATGAGTGAGCATCTCCAGAGTTGCATTCTTCTGTTGAAACATCTCAACTGATATTCCATCAATCCCTGAAGCCTTGTTTGTCTCCAATGCCTTTGGTGCAGCTTGGGCTTCATCCTTCAGTACGATTGTTTTTTGATCATATGGTACTTCCTGAAATAGTTGAACATTGACCAATTCTTTTTGGTACAGTGACTCTGTGCATTCCTTACATCTTCTTTTGATGCTTCCTGTGTCTTTTAATATTTTCCCAGAAGAATCCTTCAATATTGCAACTCAAGGCTTGCTTTTTTTCTTCACTTCTTTCAGCTTGAGAAATGCTGAGCGTGTTCTTCTTTTTTGATTTTCTAACTACTGGTCTTTACACATGTCATTATAATACTTTACTTTGTCTTCTAGAGCTGCCCTTTGTAATCTTCTGTTCAGCTCTTTTACTTCATCATTTCTTTAGCGTTAGCTACTGTATATTCAAGAGCAAGCTTCAGAGTCCCTTCTGACATCCATTTTGGTCTTTTCTTTCTTTCCTGTCTTTTTATTTACCTTTGGAAACCCTGGTGGCGTAGTGGTTAAGTGCTACGGCTGCTAACCAAAAGGTCAGCAGTTCGAATCTGCCGGGTGCTCCTTGGAAACTCTATGGGGGCAGTTCTACTCTGTCCTATAGGGTCTCTAGGGTCACTATGAGTCAGAATCGACTTGATGGCACTGGGTTTGGTTTTTTTTGTTTTTGTTTTTATTTCATCATATATGATGTCATTGATGTCATTCCACGACTCCTCTGGTCCTCAGTCATTGGTGTTCAATGTATTAAATCAATTCTTGAGGTGGTCTCTAAACTCAGGTAGGGATATACTCGAGGTCATATTTTAACTTTTGTGGACTTGCTCTAATTTCCTTCAGCTTCAACTTGAATTTGCATGTGTGCAATTGATGATCTGTTTCACAGTAGACCCCTGGCCTTGTTCCGACTGATGATATTGAGATTTTCTCTCATCTCTCGTTCCACAGATGTAGTCGATGTGATTCCTGTGTAGCCCATCTGGCAAGGTCCATTTGTATAGTCTTCAACTATGTTGTTGAAAAAAAGGTGTTTGCAGTGAAGAAGTCATTAGTCTTGCAAAATTCTATCATTCAATCTCCAGCATTGTTTCTATCACCAAGGCCATATTTTCCAACTACTGATCCTTTGTTTTCAACTTTCAAATCCCAAGCACCAACAATTACCTGCACATCTTGTTTGCATGTTTGATCAATTTCAGACTGCAGAAGTTGGTAAAAAATCTTCAGTTTCTTTATCTTTGGCCTTAGTGACTGGTGTGTAAATTTGAACAATAATCTATATTTTCTCAATATAGAAAAAAGTATGTATATATATAATTTCTTTTATGTGCATCTTTGAAACAGAAAAATTTAACTCATAATATCATAAAATATCACAACTGTACCTCAGTCTAGTGATGAGGTGGGGATAGGGATTGACTGGAATAAGGGCAGAAAGGAGCTTCCTGGGGTGATGGTGAAGTTTAATATGGTGTAGAGATTTGTATTGCACATATATGCATTTATTAGAATTATGGTAAAGGTGGAGTACAGGTTAAGTGTAATAGATGCAGAAAGACAGATTATAGTCAATGTCTGGATGCTCAACTTTATTTCTGTCCATTTGTTTGCTGGCTTGTGTGTTTATAGTAGATCCACCTAATATCTGCCTCTGATGTGTTATTATATCATTGAGATCTCTTCTCTGATAATGTTTGTGCCTGAAAACTGGACAACAGTTTAGATAAACATTAGCAAAGCCTGTTATGGCTTTACTATTCATTTTGTAAAAATATACTTCTAGTTGAATAAGAGGTACTAATATTAAAACAATTTTGTTACAGATTTTAAAAAAGAGTCATTGTATCTACCTGCATTTCAGCACAGTCACATCACTTCACTGTCAAACATAGAGTGAATGATAGTCATTTTGTTCACATTTCTTGATATTTTGTGAAAAGTAAGGATACATGTAGTACTTTGCTGTTTATTTGTACACTGTCTGGCATGAAAAAATTCCTTGGAGAAATTTATAGCTGTGATTCTTTTCTACTGTAAAGTCTAGGTGTCTGTCTCAATATAGAAAAAAATCAGCTTGTAAGTTTCTTCCTGAAAGCACTTCTTCTCTAATGTCTTAGTCTGGGTTCTCCAGAGGAACAAAACCAGTAAGATGTATATATATACATATATGTGTGTGTGTGTGTAGAGAGAGAGAGGGGAATATATATAAGGAGAGAGAAAGGTTTACTTCAAGAAAACTCCTCACACAACTGTGGGGGCTGGGGAGTCCCAAATCCATAGGTTAGGCAGTAGGTTGGAGACCTCTGATGGCTCGTGGGATTGCAGACCCTGGCGAATCCAAAATCTGCAGGTCAAGTGCCAGGCTGGAGACTCAGCAGGCTTGTGTCCCCGGAACTGGAGGTTGGGCTACGAGAAGAGTGAAGGGTTGAGAGAGAGCAAGCTTGACCAGAATATCCATTCATATTCTGCAGGCAGGCCACTCTCAGAAGAAACCCCCCTTTCAACTGATTGGCTGATTACATCAGATCACATTACCAAAGGTGATTACATTATATTACATTATAGAAAAGCAACCAGTCCAGTGTCTATCAAACCACTGAGAGTCATAGCCTAGCCAAGTTGACATATACCATTAACTATCACATTTGGCAAATTTATTTTGAGAAAGCTTTATTTATTTATTTTTGTATATTAATGTAGTAATATTTTTACTATTAGATAACAATACTAGGATAGAATTTGTTCTTATTTATAAAAGTAGTCAAAATTTTTCAACTTCTGATTATAAAACCAAACCAGTTGCTGTGGAGTTGATTCCGATTCATAGCGACCTTATAGAGATACTTAATCTATCAAAACTAATATATTGCAGAGAGTATGAGTACTCTTCTTTTAGAAATAAAAAATATTTTTCAAGAAAATTTAGAAAGATATGATTTAACCTTGTTTTTAAGCTATAAGATTGAAGTAAGTTGGTATGTCCTCATACCTGTGAGAGTCTCAGAAGAAGAATTTACAGTATTTAGATATAACCCAGAATAGCTGGGCTTTTCTATATGTAACTATGACAAATTTGACAACAATTATTAGTATTTAAAAATTGAAAAGAGCCAGGAAGATGCTTATAATACTCTGGTTACTATAACAAAAATGTATGACTTTTATTACTAACATTAATAAAAACTGATCCTTCAGAAATTCAGGCTGGTAAATATTAAAATGTAAACTAAATAAGGCAGCTATTATTTTATTTTTCATTATATATCCACTAAGCATAAACCTGTGCTAAACGCTTTATATACAGATATAACTAGTGAGTAATAACAACATAGATCTTACAAGGACAATTATGATTAAAAGAACGCACAAGAAGCAGAATCCATGATTCTCAATTAAAGACAAATGTAGACTTAGCATTAGGAGTTAGGATGTTGGTTATCTTGGGTAGAAGAGAGGGGTTGATAATTAGCCAGGGTCATGATGGGTCTTCTGGGTGCTGGTAACATTCTCTTTCTTGACCTGGGTGGTGGTTGCACAGGTGTTCAGCTTTGATATTACAGTGAGTTTTCCATTTATTTTATGTAACTTTGCTGTGTGTGTGTTATACTTTATAAAATATGTAAACATAGCATTCTTTTCCCATCCAACTTCACTGAAACCAGGGAAACTGGCTAATATGGGTGTTTTTTTCTTTGGTATTTCAGTGCAGATGTTATTACAGCAGGTGACTACAGTAGAAGTAACTCTATAAATGAGGTATAACTGAGAAATGACTGGGATATAAATAAAGAGAGAGAAGAAATTTGTGTGGGTAAATCAACACACAGAGTCAAATATTGATACATATAGAAAAACATGTAAGCTCAGCATCAAACACCAGTAAACCATGACCTTAATAGTACCTGACAGAGAGTTGTTGAATTTCTAAGCTAGAGTGGACAGATAGCATAAGAAGATAACAAAGGAGGCATGAAGGAAAGGAAACAAGTGGAAAAATTGTTGTGTATTTGTCTGTGTTGCACATAATATATTAGACACATATCAATTTACCTGCTCTTTTATTCACTGTCTTCCAGTAAAAATACAATGGGTAGACTTTCAAAATGCTACTAAAGCAAAACAAAACAAAAAACATCTGAAGCAAAAGATTAATTTACATATAGAGAGAGCAAGCACTGGGTACTATTATGTTCAAAAGGGAGAAAAGGTTACTAGGAAGACATGGGATTTGGAATCAGAAGTATCCAAATTTAAATGTTTTCTAGCTATGTGATCTTGGTTACATTTCAATAGACTTGAGCTTTCATTTTCTCAACTGTAAAATTGCCATATTACTTCACATGGATGCTGCCAGAAATCAATATAAGAATTATTTCAGTGTCTGGCACTTAGGAATAAAAAAAAAAATACACAACACAAAATAATATTTCATGTTTATACATATATATATATAAACATGAAATATTATTTTGTGTATGTGTGTGTGTATTTTTTTTCAAGTTGATTCTGACTTATGGCGACCCCATGTGTGTCAGAGTAGAACAGCACTCCATAAGGTTTTCTTTCTTTTTTTTTTTTTTAATTGTACTTTAGATGCAGGCTTACAGAACAAACTGGTTTATCATCAAACAGTTAGTACATGCATTGTTCTATGACATTGGTTAACAACCCCACAACATGTCAAAACTCTCCCTTCTCAATCCTGGGTTCCCTATTACCAGCTTTCCTATCCCCTCCTGCCTTCCAGTCCCTGCCCCAGAGCTGAAGCACCCCTTTAGTCTTGTTTTTTTTTCCATGGAGTATATACAAAAAAAAAAAAAAAATCTTACATAATTGTTTTTTTTTGATAACGTAATCAAACTTTAACCTCATTGTCTTGATCTTCAAATTTCTTAAATCTAAAAACCAGTTGCTTTCAAGTAGATTCCAACTCATGGCGACCTCACATGTTTCAGTGTAAAACTGTTCATCATAGGCTTTTCAATGTCTGTAATCTTTCACAAGTAGATCACCAGACCTTCTTCCAAGATGCCTCTGGGAGAATTTGAACCACCAAATTTTATTAGTAGCTGAGTGCTTAACCCTTCACACCACCCAGGGACTCTTTCAAATTTCTTAGGTGACACTTAAATTCATATGAGAATAATATAGAAGTCTACACTTATTGCAACTAATCTTCCTCCATGTGGTAACCATAATCTCTCCAAATGTGACCACAACAATTTGCAACATCTTTTTCTTGGTTTCCTGGATGCCAGGACCAAGAAAGACACATTTAATTCTCTTCCCTCACCAGCACTCTCTCAATTTTCTGGCTAATTATTTGTCCTATTCTCCAGGAAGATGATCTTACCAATTTTTAGGCCTGACTCAAACCCTTCTGTACAGGAATGTGGCCTTTTGTAAATGTTAACAAGAGAACTATATTTCACATTCAAGCAGAGTCCAATCACAAGACTGACTTTGTGGTGACCCCTGCTTATCTCTCAAGTTTCATTTCCCTCTTTATGCTTTGCTATATTAGACGTCCAGGAAAACAAGTGTGATAAGTTTTTAAGAGATTAACTGACTAAACTCTTAATGCCTGGAGACAACCTTACAAAGATCAGGGGAAGAAGACTCAGGAAAACTGCAACAACAAAAAAAAAAACCCATGAAGAAGGAGGAATTTAACATGTTGGAGGAAAAAGACAAAATTGGAGTGGGTAGCAAAGTGAAAAAAAGCAGAACGGCATGAATTTGGGAGATGGGCCAGCAATTTATACAGGCTCGGTGAGTCATTAAAAGAAGTTTGGATTGTAATTTGATTGGAAATGAAAGCCATTGAGAGATTTTAGGCAAGAATAAACTGAATCTGATTAATGTGGCAAATAATATCTTTACAGATCATGGGTTATAAATACAGCAAGAGTCGAGATGAAATGAAGCCTTGGAAACATTCTGCAGTAGTCCTGGAAATATATGATCTTGTCTTGGACTAGAAATGGAGAACAGAGCAGGTTAGAACTGTGTATTGGAGGTAGGATCAACAGGATGGCTGAAGGATTAGATGTGAGAAATGGTGGCAGTGGTGACAAAATCCAAGAGTCAAGGGAGATTTTTATACTTTTACCTAAGACATGAAATAACATGTTATGCCATTTATGGAGCTAGGGCAAAAACTAGGGGAGGAAAAGAAATTTATTTCCATTAGCCTGACTCTCTTCTGATCCACTTGCAATGCCTTATTTTACCTCCATAATTACAAGTCTGAAGGCAGGAACTAGCATGTTCACCACTCGACCATTTATTGAAGATCAAGTAATTTTTTTTTTTTTAAATGAATAAATGAAGTCAAGGCTGAAGGCTTTGTGTGGTACAAAGGTCAATGGAAAATTATTTGACCTGAGGAATTCCAGAATAATTGAAGCAAATCACAAGAATGTGGAGCTTTTTTTTAACCTCATTCTTCATAAATACCCAGTCTTCTATCACTATGCTTAAAGTAAAAACAAGTATCATTAAGTATTATTTTCCCTCATGTCTAAATTATATAAACTTTATATCAACGCTATGAGTCAGAATTGGACGGCACTGGGTTTTTTGGGTTATATCAACGTTGAATAACTTGGTAATAGCAGATTTTTCAGTGGGTCCCAAGAGCTTCCTAAAATAATTCCTAAACTGAAGACAAGACTTTGTGTTAAAATACCAACAGGTTGCCATCGAGTTGATTCTGATCCTATAGGACAGAGTAGAACCGCTCCATAGGGTTTCCAAGGAGCGGCTGGTGGATTCAAACTGCTGACCTTTTGGTTAGCAGCTGTAGCACAGCCATAGCTCTTAACCACTGTGCCACCAGCGCACCGTGTTAACAAAAAAGTGTCAGCTAATTCTGTTGTTGTTAGGTGCCATTGAGTCGGTTCCCACTCATAGCGACCCTATGCATAACAGGACGAAACACTGACCTGCCCAGTGCCATCCTTACAATCGTTATTATGCTTGACCCCATTGTTGCAGCCACTGTGTAAATCCACATCTTTGAGGGCCTTCCTCTTTTCCGCTGGCCCTGTACTTTACCAAGCATGGTGTCCTTCTAATTACTAGTTATGTGATAAAAAACAAGCAAACAAACAAATAAACCGGGAATGATTGTTATTGCCCAATTAATTAATTCAGTGATATTTATATATGTATTACGATTCCTTCAAATTTATTGGAATGATGGCTTAGAAATATCTCTTAGAAAAATGATAATGGTTAAGACTACCGAGGTGCTTTTCAAGTCATAATTTCAAAGGAAATAGAACAACATATCAGGCACATACTTACCATGTTTTCTGTAGAAAATATCCAGGCAGGGCTATTAATAAAGTACGTTTTTTTGCCCACGAGATGTATATAATGAGCCATAGCACTGCTGAGAGTTTAAATAAGAGGTCTTTGACATATATTTAAGGATATTCAGCCTGACGAGGAAACACATGAATTGTGAAAACATTCAAATGGCAGCACACATCTCAGAGCAAATTTCCCAGGCTGCTGAACTAGGAAGTAGAAGAGAAATGATTTCAAAAAACCAAAAAAACTTTATAACAGAGCCAGTAAATCTGTACTGATAATCACAGAACCAGATCAAGAGTTTTCTTACTGTACATGCGATTATCATCTTAACTAAGGGATATGATTTGTTTAATAGCTGCAGTTTTTCTTCTCTTAGTTGGGTTCCTGTTCACGTTAGTGAAACAAGTAGCCTTAAAAGGAGCATGAGAAATCATTGGAAATTAGAAGAAGAAAAATAGTACTGTGCAAAGGCTAGAGCACTGGCCCTTGGTGACTTAGCTTAGGGTTGGATTTGTCACTTATTTGCACATGGCTATGTGCATGTCACTTGATCTATCTGGGTTTCAGTTCCAACCTATACACAATACAAAATATTATGTCATGTGGGTGTAATATGTGTATATATTACACGCACGAAATAATTCTCCCGAAGAGCCACTGGTGGTTTTAAACTGCCGAACTTACACATTTTTGGTTAGCAGTTGATCGCTTTAACCAGGAACCCTGGTGAGGAAGTGGTTAAGAGCTTGGCCGCTAACCAAAAGGTTGGCAGTTTGAATTCACCAGCCACTCCTTGGAAATGCTATGGGGCAATCCTTCTCTGTCCTACAGGGTTGCTATGAGTCGGAATGGACTCAACTAGGCAGTGTGTTTTGGTTTGGTGTATATATATATATATATATATTACATGCAGAGATAATTAGCAACTTTCCAACTTTAAAATCTTATATTGTTTCTTTGAATTTAAACAATAATGAAGACTTTTTAAAAAAAAGTTCTCTCTCCCTAAAATCCCTGATATATTTACTTTTTAAATTTTTAATATCCTAGACCTAAAAAAAAAATGTGAAAAAGATTATTATACCTGCTTGAGTGGCTTATTATAGCAGCCAGTTACTGTTACATTAAACTAGTCAGTTCATATCAAAAGAGTGCTTCATTGCCAACACTTGACAGTTTTCCATAATAATTTCCATTATCAAGTATTTTCTCTTGCTGTTCCCATAAATGTGTGTATGACAATGTGTTCCAAATATTAATGTAAAAATATACTCACTAATCTTTTTGTACACATAAATATGTTATAAGTCGTAAGATGATAGAAGACAGACATGGTGGCAAAACACAGGAAATCTCAATAAAATGTGTTTTGAGAGATTTAGGAAAATTTATGTAGATAGGGAATGCTGCCATATAAATTAAAAACTTCTGAAGACTAGTTGGTTCCAGGAACTTTCAAAAATGAAGTCCTTTAGATAATACATGAATACCTGAAAACATCAACATAGGAACGAGTGTTTCCCTTGGGGTCCATGTTGTATATGGCCAGGTTCTGAATTCATTCTGTCATGTCCACATAATCACTTTTGGTGTTCGACACACTGCTTGTCTCTATCGCTTGTTCACTAGAGGTTTTCTGAGTTATGACAAATCAAACCCTGTCCTCAAATACTCCTACCTAGCTCTAGGCCAGCTATTCTTAAATTTAGCATTCATAGGAATCACCTAGAGGGCTTTTTAAAGCCCTGGCACCTCAGCCCCCATCTCCAGAGATTCTGATTCAGTAGGTCTTGGGTGGCATCTGAGAATGTGCATTTCTGACTAGTTCCCAAGTGATGCTGATCCTGCAAATCTGTGGACACACTTGGAGTAGCACTATTAAGTGATAATAGATGGTCACCCAAAACTTATTAGAAGTTCAAAATTTAGCCCAGCCTGTTTTCCTTCAGTTCCAATGTATTATCTACTCAGTGTATACAGTAAAGAGAATAATTTATTATCTATTTTTAGATACTCATGAAATAAGTAAATTGAATAACTGATTATTTCACTAGGAGGGTGCAATTAGCTTGACCAAACACAACAAGTTACAATGCTGTGTTTGCAATGCCTGTCTGACAGTTCCAGCCAACTATACACTTCAGTTAGGTAAAAGAGTCAAGAGAGAAGCCAAGGTTTGTTTATTCTCACTGGACTTCAAACTTTTAAAAATTGAACATAATTTTTTTTCTTTCTATACAAAGTTCCTTTTTGTTGTTGTTTTTGTCTTAGGCAAAACAGCAAGACATGAACTTTCTTTGGAAGATACCCAATTCCTCTTTGATGTTAATTAGCACAATTAAGGTGATAATGTCTCAGCTGCTTTTTTTCATTTTTCTCCTAACTCTTGACACTACATCTGAAAAATTCCTTTCTAAAACTGGAACCAAACAATTGAGGCTTCCTTCCAGCATAACGAAAAATTATATATGTTGATATCCATACATCTGTATCTTCAGCTTTGGAAACCGAGGTTACCAGTTTAAAACACAAGTTAGCTTTACTAGACAACCACATTCATCATATTTAAGAATAAAATACAGGGAAGATACAAAGAGGCTGGTACTTTATCCTGGATTTTATAGAAATGTCTCAAACAAACCTTCCCTGGACAGGATATTCACAGCAACTAGACCACTCATGTTGTAACAGTCCTAAAGGAGATTCATGCTTTGTCATTCCAGGGACAATGGAAGATGAATGACACTTGTTATAACGATGACATTATACTACCTCAGTGACAAAGAGAGGACTAAATAAAGGCTGTACTGAGAAACAAAAAAGAACAGAAAATTGTTGTAATCAAATATACTACTATCAAAAGGGAGAAAAACGAATTACACACTAAAATAACTTGTTTTCCAAAAGTATTCTGTCAATAGAGTCAATCTAAAATCACTTTTATATAATGACACCATTGATGTATGTTATAAAGTATATTTCTAGAGAAATAAAACCTTTTAAAAAACTTTAGGAGATTTGGTTATTTAACTGTTCTATCAATCAGTGATACATAATTTTGCCACATAGTTTTCTGACTCCCTATCAAAACAATGATTTAATATCTGATCTTACAAAAACAAATATCTATGAAACATTTTTTTTATATTCAGTTATTGCATAGAATTTACCAATAGTTGGGTTGTTGTTTTTGTTGTCATGTGCCATCAAGTTGATCCCATGTGACAGAGTAGACCTGCCCCATGGGGCTTCCTAGGCTGCAATCTTTATGGAAGCAGATCACCAAGTTTTTCTCCCGAGGAGCTACTGGATGAGCTCATACCTCCAACCTTTTGGTTAGCAGCCGAGCTCTTAACCATTGCACCATCAGGGCTTTTATACTATTTTTTATTTTGTTATCTATGGAATAGTGGTTATGAGCTCAGCTGCTATCAAAAGGGTTGGCAGTTGGAATCCACCAGTTGCTCCTTGGAAACCCTATGGGGCAGTTCTACTCTGTCCTATAGGGTTACTAAGAGTTGGAATTGACTTGACAGGTTTTTGGTTTTTTATGTAGATAATGATTTCATAATGTAAAACATATATGCTTTGCCTTAATTTTATTTTACTTTTGTAGAGCAGTATCCAGCATATATGTTTTATTTGAAACTCTATAAGCCAGTATTAGAATATATGATTTGTAGAATTCAGTAAAGTAGGATTTATGGGAAAAAAAAAGGCATAAAAAACAAGAAAAGACAAGTTCTTGAACTCTGCCCTACCCTGTGGGGCCCTGATGATGCAGTAGTTAAGAGCTTGGTAGCTAACCAAAAGGTCAGAAGTTCCAATTCCCCAGCCACTCCTTGGAAACTTAATGGGGCAGTTCTACTCTGCCCTAGAGGTTCACAATGAGTCAGAACTGACTGGACCGCAACAGGCTTTTTTTTGGGGGGGGGTATGAGTCAAAATTATACTCAGGAAAGTTTAATATGTCTTTCCATCACACTCATAAAAATCCACTCCTAAGAAAGCTCTCAATGAGCCAAACCAGTGAGAATCATGGCCCAGCCAAGTTGACACATAACCTTAACAATCAAAGCAAGCGTTACTCTCACCTCATACCCTGGCTTTCATTACTTCCAGTCATATGTTGTTGATGAGCAAAATAGATGGATAGTAGGTTTTTACTATTGTTGTAAATGCAAAATATCAGATAATGAGATAGTCAATAAGTGAGGAGAAGGTGTAACAGAAAGAGGGTTTAGAACGAGAGGAAAACAAACAAAACTAGGTATGATTTCGGAAACCACCGTTTACCAACTCTGCAAATTTGGGGAGGCTATTTTTTTCTATTCAGCTACTCATGGAGCCCTGGTAGCTCAGTGGTTAAGCTCTCCCTGCTAAACAAAAGGTCAGTGGTTGGAACCCACCACCTGCTCCACAAGAGAAGGGTGTGGCAGTCTAAAGATTAAAAAAAGCCTTGGAAACCCTATGGAGCAGTCCTACTCTGTCTTATAGGGTTGCTATGGGTTGGAATCCATAGAGCAATGGGTTTGGTGTGGGTTTTAGGCAACTTCTCCAAGTCTCCCTTTCCATCATATGAGCTACCTAAACGTTCCTGAGTTTTTTTCTCTTTTATTTGTTATTTTATGTTTCATGTAGAACTTGCAGAATTATTTTTTTTGGTGTGCTTAATTCTGGAATCTAAAATTTTACCACTGAGTGAAGTTAGACAGCAAAAAAAGTTATTTATAAGTTTAAAACTTGAGCTGTTAGTTTTGAAAAGAAGAGTCGGTACAAAGTTTTTAATGACTTCAAGGAGTTCTGATTCAAGGTGCCAATGGATCTACTTTCCACCTGTTCTGAAGGTCCATTTAAATGACATAGAACTCATGAAAAACAAACAGCACTAGAAAAAAGAAAATAATTTGTTGTTGTTGATTGTTTTTAATCAGAAGTATTGAGGAGTTCCTATGAAATAGATTTCTATGTATTCATATAAATAAATGCATTGTGGAAAGAACTAGAAAAATACACATCAAATCAAATCAGACATGAAAGAAAATAGTATTAAATGGAAACCAAGGAGGTCTATTGTTTAACCTACATTGTTGGGGTTTCTTAGTTAAATATTCAATACTATTCATACTTTTTAAATTAATTAATAATTAGAAAGAAGATATGGTTTTATTGAGGGAAGAATGCAGAGTATATCAAATTCACGTAACCCCAAAGCCATTCCAGAGATAATCCCAGTATCTATGAGAATTACATTCTCATAGCCAGGCCAGCACATCTTACTTCCCTGCAGTTCAGATTTGACTTGTGGCTTAAAACCAGGGACCAAGCATGAACAAAGGAGGATTTATTTATTTTTTAAAATTATTATTGTTATTATTGTGCACTTTCTTCCTTAAAAAAAAAAAAAAGCTCTACGCCATTAAGTTGATTCTAACTCATAGCAACCCTATAGGACAGAATAGAACTGCACTACAGGGTTTCCAAAAAGCAGCTGGTGGATTCAAACTGTCAAACTTCTGGTTAGCAGCTGAGCTTTTAACCACTGTGCCACCAGGGCTCCACTTTCTTCTTACACTCCGCCTTTCCCACTTACGATGCTGCTTCTGACTTCTCCAGATCAGGATGTGGGAATTAGGCATAATAATTTTTTTTTTTTTTCACCTGGAGTAGTTCATGGATTTCTCTTGTCTGTTGATTGTCATGGCAGGACAAAGACTGACTGTTGCATTGGGAGACCACATTTCCATGAGAAACTGCACTGAATTGACTCAGGAGACACCGACCACTGATTGTTATGGATTAAATTGTGTCCCTCCAAAATATGTATTGAAATCCTAACCCCTATACCTGTGAATATAATCCTATTTGGGAATATCATTTTTTTTTATGTTAACAAGGTCATACCAGTGTAAGGTATGTTCTAAACCTAATCACCTCTGAGTTATTAAAAGAGAACTTTAGACAAAGAAGGAAGCACAAAGGGGGGAAGAGGGATGACACATGAAGGTTGCCAAGGGACTGAGAAACATAGGGGCTACTGCAGCTGAAAGAGATAAGGATCTTTCTCAAGACCAACAGGGAGAGAATGTTTCTCTAGAACCAGTGTCCTGAGTTCAGACTTCTAGCATTCTAACTGTGAGAAAATACATTTTTGTTTTTATAAAACCACTGACTTGTGTTATCTCTGTTATAGCAGCACTATACCTTTTTTCACCACCATAAATGGCAACTATACACGTGAACCTCGCCAGATGGAATACACAGGAATCAAATCGACTACATCTGTGGAAAGAGACAATGGAAAAGCTCCTTATTATTAGTCAGAACAAGGCCAGGGGTCAAACATGGAACAGACCATCAATTGCTCATATGCAAGTTCAAGCTGAAAATGAAGAAAATTACAAGTCCACGAAAGCCAAAGTACAAACTTGAGTATATTCCACCTGAGTTTAAAGATGATCTCAAGAATAGATTTGACTCACTGAATACTAATGACAGAAGACCAGACAGTTGTAGAATGACATCAAGGACATCATACATGAAGAAAGCAAGAGGTCATTGAAAAGACAGGAAAGAAATAAAAGACCAAGATGGACGTCAGGAGAGACTCTGAAAGTTGTTCTTGAATGCAGAGTAGCTAAAGCAAAAGGAAGAAATGATGAAGTAAAAGAGTTGAACAGAAGATTTCAAAGGGTGGCTTGGAAAGACAAAGTAAAGTATTATAATCACATGTGCAAAGACCTGGAGTTAGAAAACCAAAAGGGAAAAACATGATCTGCATTTCTCAAGCTGAAAGAACTGAAGAGAAGATTCAAGCCTTGAGTTGCAATATTGAAGTATTTTATGAGGAAAATATTAAACGATGCAAGAAGCATTTAAAGAAGATGGAAGGAATATACAGAGTCAGTATACTGAAAAGAATTGGTAGACATTCAACCATTTCAGGAGGTACCATATGAGCAGGAGCCAATGGTACTGAAGGAAGATGTCCAAGCTGCACTGAAGGCACTGGCAAAAAATGAGGCTCCAGGAATTAATGGAACACGAATTGGGATGTTTCAACAAACAGATGCAGTGTTAGAAATACTCATCTATGCCAAGAAATTTGGAAGGTAGCTACCTGGCCAACTGACTGGAAAAGATCTATGTTTATACTTATTCCCTAGGAAAGTGATTCCACCAAATGTAGAAGTTACTGAACAATACCATTAATATTGCAAGCAAGTAAAATTTTGCTGAAGATCATTTAAAAGTGGCTGTAGTAGTAGTATATCGACAGGGAACTGCCAGAAATTCAAGCCAGATTCAGAACAGGACTGGAAGCAGGGATATCATTGCTGATGACAGATGGACCCTGGCTGAAAGCAGAGAATACCAGAAAGTTGTTTACCTGTGTTTTATTGACTATGCAAAGGCATTCAACTGGGTGGATCATAACAAATCATGGATAACATTGTGTAGAATGGGGATTCCAGAACACTTAATTATGCTCATGAAGAACCTGTGCATGGATCAAGAGGCAGTTGTTCGAACAGAGCAAGGAATGCTGTGTGGTTTAAAACCAGGAAACGTGTGCGTCAGTGTTGTCTCCTTTCACTATACCTATTCAATCTGTATGCTGAGAAAATAATCTGAGAATATGGCTTATATGAAGAAAAACGGGGCATCAGCTCTCCAGTATGGGTGTGCATCGGTGTGTATGTGTGCGTTCTCCATTTGGGCCTTTGATCCATATACATGCAACTGCTCTAATCGGATATTGGGCTGGCTTTCCTCTGATACAAAAAGTAGGCATGCAATACACAAAAAGGATGATAACTTTCTCTCAAATAGACCAACATATTTACCTAGTAGAGGAGATGTATTCAGTCTTCATTTTAATAAACAAAAGAATTTCAGTGTTTGTTTGTCAGAAAGTCAAGATATTAAAATCATTAGAACATACTCTCTACACTTCAGGAACACAGAATATACAAATACGTGTGGTATATTGTTAAAAAATATTTCTTTGTAGAGTTTGGGCAGGTAATTTCTTTTTCACATAGCAATAATTTCCCTGGGACTGTTGAACAAGTAATCTAAGTCTTTTCCAATAAGACTTTGTCGGGCAGAGAAATTGAATACCTGATCAAAACCATAGACTTTGACTCACTTGACTTAACTTCTTTCTTAAAAGACTCATAAAATTGTATATTAACAGTATTAAAAAAAAAAAGTATTAGTATTGATTAAACCCTAATTATGTATACTTATATGCTAAAATTAAGAAAAAAATACTTTTGAAAACAGTATTATGAATTCTTTTTTTGTGGAAAGGTTTTATTTTTTTATTGTGCTTTAAGTGAAAGTTTACATTTCAAGTGAGTTTCTCATACAAAAATGTATACACACATTGTTATGTGACCCTAGTTGCTCTCCCTGTAATGTGACAGCATACTCCTCCTTTTCACCCTGTATTTCCCTTGTCCATTTAATCAGCTCCTGTCCCTCTCTGCCTTCTCATCTCTCCCTGGACAGGAGCCACCCATTTATTCTCATGTTCCTTCTTGAGCTAAGAAGCAAACTCCTCACAAGTAATCTTTGTCTGACGAGTTGGCTTTGGGAATGGTCTTAGTTTTGGGGTAACAGAGAGTCTGAGGCCATGTCTTCTGGAGTCCCTCCAGTCTCAGACCATTAAGTCTGGGCTTTTTACTAGACTATGAGTTCTGCACCCCACTTTTCTCCTGTTCTGTCAGGGACTCTCTGTGGTTACCAATTTTTTTTTAACCTGTTGAAAACACTGATGCCCACCCGTGGTTAATGAGAACTGACTGTAAAGACTTGATGTTATAAAATACCCTGATTTTTCTAGCAAAATTCTTTAGCTCTTGTTTCTAAAATACCTAAGCTACTCTTTCGCCTTATGGGCAGGAGGAGTTATGGAATTCTTTTCCTGAAATAGGTCTGATTAAAATACTACTTATGCCTATTTCTTCCTTTCAAGGAGAACGAGTATCTATTGCCTCAACCTTCTCCCTTCAGGCAAGGAGTTTGTATTTGGCTAATGCTAAACTATAACCTATTAGTTAACAGTGCATCCATACCATATTCTGATATTCCTGACAATGCAAGGGACAATTTTATGACTTTATTTTTTGGTTGTCGTAACTTACAACTCCAGGTAAAGTAATAACTTCTGTGAACAACCATACTTGGTTTCATGATTGCTTTTCTCCTCATCAGAATAAAAAAACAAGCAGCTTCTCATGCCATACACTGCACTTTAATGTCAAATCATTTCTGCCAACATTGTGACAATTTCCATATAGCACACCATTGTTTAGAGCTAGTTGTCATATTAACATATATTTTGTTTGAATACAAGTACCTACTTTTCTTTTTAAAAGATGCTAACATCCCTGAGTGTATGAACTGTGCTATGCTTTAAAAATTGTTACATAACTTCATTTATTTAATAAATACATATAAAGTAGTTACAACACGCCAGGAATTCTTCCAAGTATTTGGTATATATCTGTACATAAAAGATACTAGATTCCCATATTCATAGAACTATATTCTAGGAGGGAGAGACAGATAATAAAAAATAATGTAATGGATGGAAAAATATCTATTATTTCAGATGTCTGGGGATTAAAAAAAGTATATTAGCATACAGAGGATCAAGAGTGCCAGGGTTGGAAGGTACAGACTGTGATATGAAACAGGGATATCTGGTAATCTTCATTGAAAAGATAAGACTTGAGAAAATATTGAAGAAGGTAAGTGATTTAGTCATATGGACTTCTGGATAAGAAAAAAATTCCAAAATAAAGGAATAGCCAATGCAATCTTTATAGTGGAACAAAGAGGCCAGTGTGGTTGCAGTATTTTGGCAGAAGTGGGAAGTAAGAAGTGTAGTACATGAAGTCAAGTGTTAAGGTGACAGTGGTGGGGTGGGCAAAACTATACAGGGCTTTAGAGGCTATGTGGAGCCCTGGTGGAACAGTGGTTAAGAGCTTAGCTGCTAACCAAAAGGTGGTCATTCCAATCCACCAACTGTTCCTTGGAAACCCTATGGAGCGGTTCTACCCTCTCCTGTAGGGTCACTGTGAGTTGGAATTGACTCGTTGGCAATGAGTTGTTTTTTTTTAATAAAGGGTCAAACTCTGAAACTTGAGATTTTCTTCCAAATAGAGGTTGAGGATATTGGGATAATACAGCCAAGGAAATTAAGAAGGAACACTTGAGGAGTAGGAGGAAAAGCAGAAGATAGTGGTGTCTTGGAGGATAAGAGAAGAAAGTATAACAAGGAAAGAAAAAGGGGGCACGCGTCCATGCCAAATGCCGTCAATAGGTCCAGAAAAATGAGGAATTTTAATTAATCCCTAGATTTTAGCGATGTGGAGGTGACTGGCTATCCTGCAGCAATGCTGGACAGGTAAGAACCTGGTGGCCCACGGTTCCCCTTAGACACATGGGGGTCACCAATAGCCAGAGCTGACTCCACAGCAACTGGCGCTGGGAGGAAAACTACAGAGGGTCCGAGAAACAACTGGGAGGGGAGGCACTGGGGATGGTGGATGTACGCAACTTTGCAGTAGTTTTACTGCAAAAGGAAAGAATCATTCAAGGTAAGGGTTATTCCCCTTTTGTAGGTAAGAAAAACATAACTGATAGAATACCTACATGGTCTAGAGTCACACAGCTTATAAGGGGTAGAAACAAAATTCAAATTCAGACTTCCCTAACTCTTGCTACTGTCTTGTGTTGTCTTTCCAAGTAGCCAAAGAGATCGGAGAGTGATAAAGTAAACTTTATTTTCCTCGGTTTTGTGAGATTTAAGTGATTATGTTATACAAGTTGTTTAGCACAAACCCTAGCATATTTCAGGTAAAAATATATACGTTACATTTCTTTTCTTTTTCATTCTTTTTTACTTCCTGAAATATAGGGTCATTGGTAAATGTAAAGCAAGTATTCACTGCATATGGAACAAGTGATAACATCGAACATACAGCCTACTAAAAGAACATAGAAAATGTATAACTTACATTTTCTGACTTTTTTTTTTTTGCTCACGTTTTACTTGTCACAAGAAAAGGAAAAGAATGGATTATGCTATCTAGGTGTCTGGTAATAAAAGATATGAATATATAATTTGTAAACTTACATTACTCTAAAAAATAGCTATTCATCTATATAAAGAAGAAAATTTGAATGTACTGTAATGTTTTCCAATTTTCCTGATAATATTTTAAACCACTATTCTTTTTTGTTATATATGTATATTTATATAATGATGGCTAAATTCTAAAGAAGAACAGTGTGTAGTACTGGAATATTTACATTATTTTGGTAATTATTACAGCTGCTGAGCAAAAGAAATGAAATGAATATAAGTTCTTACTAACTAATATTAAGGATTAGTGACATAGATGTTTAAATACCAACTTCCTAGAAAATATTCTTTAAAAAAAAATCTATATATAGGATCAAAGATTTAAATATGCTCTGGAAGTAGTAAGTGGTTCCATTTGGGTGGAACTTAGACAAATAAATGAATTATAAACAGAAGTATACACAGAGATGTGGACACACATATAGATAAAATGAGAACATATTTTGATATTGGAAGAAGTCTTTAAAAATCCCAGACTTTGCAGCTCCCTCCCACCCCAGATTAAGAAAATAATACCAAAATAATCTTTCATTTAAAATTATATACTGCCTTGGAGGGTGAGACCAGGAAACAGGCCATAAATACATAAATTGTGCATGGTGGTTGGGCATCTAACAAGCTGCGTTAGCTACAATAATCAGGAGATAACTCATAATAGATATCTTAGGAAGAGATTTCCAAATAAGGGTTAAAGCAAGTGCAAAGGCCTTGGGAAATATCAGAATACGGATCTGAATTCAAAAGAGCCAAAAAAGAAAAAGTCCTGTGAAACTGAAACATAGTAAGAAAGTGGGAAAATAGTAGAAGAGATGGTTGGAGACTTCAGCCAGGCCAGATTACACAGGATCTTGTATGCCAGGGTAAGGAGTGTGGATTTCATTGTAACGGCAATGGGAAGCTTTTAGGCAACTGTTAAGCCAAGGGGTAAGGTGACTTGAAGGCTTTGACAAAATTACTCTGGCTGATACATGCAGAATGGGTCAGACTGGCTAAAAGGATCAGTTAGAAGGCTGTCAAGGCAGTCCAGGTGACTGACAGCAGTGATGTGGTATATAATCTTAGAGAAAAAGAAGAAAATATAACAGCTAGATATGAATATTATAGTAGAATATATATGGAGCTGAGTGAAAAGGAAGAGTAAAAGGTAATTTTAAATGACTGGATAGACCTAATTTTGAACTTACTGTTGTTTGAGGTACCAGTAGTAGAATTCCAGAAAGACACTGGACATGGTGACTAAAGCTTATTAGTAAGAAAAACCAGCCATAAAGCTTTGAGGATCAGTTTAGAAAGGATCCTTACATCAGATTGGCCTTTCCCAATTCACAAGAGTTGGGAGACTCTTGTTAAACACTGTCTAAAATGCAGAAGCCTGTAAATTTGAAGAAGCTGGAGTGGGAAAGGAAAGGTTTAGAATTAAATATGAAAAGGTAATGAAGAAGAGAGACTCATCTCTCTTGTTCTTATTACCAGTTAGTGCTCCCTTCTTTTCTGGGAATTACTGGGACAATAATATGTTACTATAAGTGATGTATTTATCACACTGTCTCTCTATAGAAGATGTACATGAAAATGTGTATACTTTCATCAGTGAAGTTATAACTCAGTTGAAAAACAAAAACAATGACCGTCTTGCTTCTATTAAGAGCTTAATTAAACGAAACCAACCAATGGCTGACAGGTTGATTTTGACTTCTGGCAACCATATAGATCTACTTTTTTTTCAAAAGTAGATCACCAGGCCTTTCTTCCAAGATGCCTCTGGGTGGACTTTGACTTACAACCTTTCAGTTAGCAGCTGAGCACATTAACTATTTGCACCACCCAGAGATTCATTACAGTACAATATTTCAGCCAAAATTTGTACAACTAAAATCCTGAGTAGGAATTTCTCTGTCCTATTATTTTTTATTATATAGGCCTATCTTAGCATCTCTCACATTCAATCCCTTCTATGACTGTTGTATCCCTCTCTTTATCCATCTGTCCAATCCTAATATATTTATTATTTATGTCTTTCATTTTTCCCATTATATTTCTACCCCATTATTGAATACTGCATGATTTAAAATCAGAAAAGGTATGAGTCAGGGTTGTATCCTTTCACCATACTTATTCAATCTGTACACTGAGCAAATAATTCAAGAAAAAAAAAATTTGTTTTTTGTTTTCAAGAAGCTGGACTATTTGAAGAAGAATGTGGCATCTGGTGGGAGGAAGATTAATTAATAACCTGCAGTACGCAGATGACGCAATTTTGCTAGCTGAAAGTAAAGAGGACTTGAAACACTTACTGATGAACATCAAAGAGTATAGCCTTAGTGTGTATTACATATCAACATAAACAAAACAAAAAACCTTACCACTGGACCAATAAGCAACACCATGATAAAAGGAGAAAAGATTGAATTGTTAAGGATATCATTTTACTTGGATCCGAAATCAACACCGAAGCAAGAGTCAAGAAATCAAACAACGTATTTCATTGGGCAAATCGGCTGCAAAAGCCCCTTTTAAAGTGTTAAAAAGTAAAGATGTCACTTTGAGAACTAAAGCGCACTTGGCCCAAGTCATGGAGTTTTCAATAGACTCATATGTATGCAAAAGCCAGTCAACGACTAAGGAAGACCTAAGAAACCCTGATCACATAGTGGTTAAGAGTTATGGCCAAAAGGTCAGCAGTTCAAATCCATCAAGCACTCCTTGGAAACTCTATGGGGCAGTTCTACTCTGTCCTGTAGGGTCGATATGATTCGGAATTGACTTGACAGCAATGGGTTTTTGGTTTTGGAAGAAGAATTGATGAATTTGAATTATGATGTTGGTGCAGAATTTTGAACATACCACGGACTTCCAAAAGAACAAGCAGATCTGTCTTAGAAGTACAGCCTGAACGCTCCTTAGAAGCAAGGATGGCAAGACTTCATCTCACTTATTTTGGACGTGTTATTAGGAAGGACCAGTCTCTGGAGGAGCATATCATGCTTGGTAAAGTACAGGGTCAGATAAAAAGAAGAAGATCATCACCAAGAGGGATTGACACAGTGGCTTCAACAGTGGCTTCAAACATAGCAATGATTGTGAGGATGGTGCAGGACCGGGCATTGTTTCCTTCTGGTGTGCACAGTATCGCTATGTGTCAGAACTGACTCGCGACATCTAACACAGACAAACACATTGTAGATAAGTTTAGATTTTCTTTGCTGTTTTCCATTTTCTAATCTATACTATATCAAGGTCAACCCAACAAAGACCAGCAGAAAAGCAGATCAAACAGATGACCCTCCACAGGAGGTATGTGTGTGTTTATATGTGTGTGTGCATACGTGTGCTGAGGGAGGGAGAGACTTCCACACTAATAAGTTTTGTCCCTGAGATATGAGATATCATTTTTGGGTTTGCTTTTATTTAACTTATAATAAATGTGTAAACAGTCTTCTCACAGGAAAACATACTCTCTAAATCATGAAGCAGTTAAATTTTTTATTCAAATTGAAGTTTAAATTCTAAATCTTAAGTACTTCAAAACTTAGCCAACAATCACAAACGTGCAGGCTTTCAAAAAAAGAAGCATATAAAAACAATTAATTTGTCTCCATCTTAATTAAATGATGGAGCAATTCAACCAACTCAGCTTTTAAATTTAATCATAATTAATCTAAATAGGTACAGAATGCTTTATTGTTGTGGCTCAGTAAGCTTCTGTAGGCATCTGGCAAGAACATTTCAACTCTATAGGTTGCTTCATTTATTCAAAAAGTCATAACAGAGCAGAAAATCATTAAGAAGTTTTTTATTTGCTGAGATGACAGTGCATTTTTCAAAGTTTGTCTCTAGATATACTAAAGGGTATAAACCTCATTCACATGTAGAATCTATTTACAGGAGTCTTTAGAAGTGACACTAAGAGTATAAGCCATAAAAGAAAAAAAAAAAAGATAAATTGGGCCTCATCAAAATAAAAAATTTTGTTCTGCAAAAGACTCTGTAAAGCTGTAATAAAATCTTTTGTATTGAAATTTCACATGTATGCTGTCTTAGTTATCCAGTGCTGCTACAACAGAAATACCAAAAGTGAATAGCTTTAACGAAGAGAGATTTGTTCTCTCACAGTATAGTAGGCTAGA
This sequence comes from Elephas maximus indicus, assembly GCF_024166365.1. Taxonomy (NCBI): domain Eukaryota; kingdom Metazoa; phylum Chordata; class Mammalia; order Proboscidea; family Elephantidae; genus Elephas; species Elephas maximus. The sequence continues at coordinate 135,856,700 of NC_064822.1, read as the reverse complement.
AGTCCAAAATCAGGGTGTCATCTCCAGGGGGAGGCTTTCTCTCTCTGTCAGTGCTGGGGAATCTCCTCGTCATCAATCTTGCCCTGGTCTAGGAGCTTCTCTGCATAGAAACCTCAGGTCCAAAGGACACGCTCTGCTTCTGGCACTGCTTTCTTGGTGGTATGAGGTCCCCATGTCTCTCTGCTTGTTTCTCTCTTTTATATCTCAAAAGAAATTGGCTCAAGACACCCTCCAATCCTGTAGATTGAGTCCTGTCTCATTAACATAATTTGCACCAATCCCGTTTTATTAACGTCATACAGATAGGTTTCACAACACAGGAAAATCACTTTAGATGACAAAATTGTAGACAATCTCACATCACTGGAAATCATGGCCCAGCCAAAGTGACCTACATATTTTTTTTTTTAATTGTTCTTTAGAAAAAGGTTTACGGGAAAAACTAGTTTCTCATTAAACAATCAGTACACATATTGTTTTCTGACATTGGTTAACAACCTCACGACAGGTCAACACTCCCCCTTCTTGACCTTGGGTTCCCTTTTACCAGCCTTCCTGTCTCCGCCTCCCTCCAATCCCTGCCCCTGGGCTGGTGTGCCCCTTCAGTCTCGTTTTGTTCCATGGGCCTGTCCAATCCTTGCGAGGGGACACACATATTTTTGAGGGACACAATACAGTCCATGATACATGGCAATAACATAATTTTAATGTTGTCTTATACAGAATATATAACTGTTACTGTTGTACTTAGAACATAGTAAACAAAATACAATATGTATTTTAGTTGTTTCCAGCAGAAGAATTGGCTCAATTTGCATGATTCACCATTACTGGAAACAGAAGCTCTCACTTCAAATTTAAAAAAATTACTTAATCTCCCACCTCCAAAATAGCAGTTACTTTTCTGTATAAATGATATTAATATAAAGATAAAGGTTTTGCTCTATGCAGATTAATCAATGAACATTTGGATAGATAAGAAAACAATGGGGATGGTCAAGAAGACCTGCTTATAGGTATGACAGAGGTCTGGGAGTAAATGAAGTCCTGATATGAATACTATCAGAGTGATTGAAAAGAGGGGACAGATGTGAGAAAAATTTTCTTAACAGGAATTGTTCATTGTTCTCCCTTTTCTTCTTCACTATTTTGGTTTAAAAAATAGCAGCATAAATTCAAAGTTTGGTAATCTGTTGTCAAGATTTAAGACAGGATTAAAAAATCTGAAAAGGTAAAAATGTAATGGTAGAAGCTATGTTTGAAAATTTGAATGCAGTCTACTAGAAGTAGAATTATCCAAACAACAGAATTCTTTGTGATTATGTGTTTCAAAATGAAAAAGAAAAATTATATCTAAAGAGTGTTCTAAAGGACTACACATATTTGCAAAGATGGGGATGAGTTAACATTGAAATTAGTAGCACATTTTTAAAATTTCTACATTTTTCCTTTTATCAGTCAAATTAATATTAATCATGAAATTTTGTATTTACTTCTCTCAACGATAAAAAATATTAAAATCAAAAAAGTTTTCAAAAGACTGAGCATTTGAATAAGCTGGTGGCAGAAAAGAACCTTGACCTAAAACCATACTGTATAGAAAATTTAACTCAAAATAGATCTCAGCCTTGAGTATTTGAAATAAAATCTCAAAATACCTGGAAAAAATAAGAGAATATGTCCAGGGCTTAGGTATAGATGAAGATTTCTTAGACTTGACATCTAAAGCACAAGCAAAAAAGGAAAATTTGATAAATGCAAGCCACATATCCAACAAAGGACTTAACTATAAAAAGAACTGAACTGTAATAAAACAAGTAATCCATTTAGAAAATGGACAAAAGGCATGAACACACATTTTGCTGAAGAGGAATACAGGTAACAATTAAGTACATGAAAAGTTGTTCAAGATCATTAGACATCAGAGAAATGAAGTGTAAACTGTAATATCACTACACACTATCAGAATGTGTAAAATAAGAAAAAGAGAAAATACAAATGCTGACAAAGATTTGAGAAACTCGTGGGAATATAAAATGGTAAAGACATTTAGAAAAAGAATAAGGCAGTTTCTTATAAAACTAAACGTGCTCTTAACATACAGGCTGGCGTTTATACTCTTGGGCACACAAAAAACTATATATGGACGTACATGGCCTAATAAAATAACTTAAAAGTTCTTTGGTGGGTGAAAGTTAATCAAACTCTAGTGCTTCCATACCATGGAATACTACTCAACAGTGAAAAAGAAAAAAAAAAAAACTGTTTATACACACAATGACTTGAATGGATTAGAGGAAAACTCATTAACAACCTGTTACATACAGATGGCATAATAACCTTGCTTACTGAAAGCAAAGAGGACTTGAAGTACTTACTGATGAAGATCAAAGACTACAGCCTTCAGTATAGATCATACCTCAACATAAAGAAAAAAAAATTCTCACAACTAGACCATTAAGCAACATCATGATAAGCATAGAAAATATTGAAGTTGTTAAAGATTCCATTTTACTTGGATCCATAATCAATGCCCATGGAAGCAGAAGTCAAGAAATCAAATGATGTATTATTGCATTGGGCAAATCTGCTGCAAAAGAACTCTTTAAAGTGTTAAAAGCAATGATGTCATTTTGAGGACTAAGGTGCACCTGATCCAAGATGTGATATTTTCAATGGCCTCATATGCATGGGCAATGAATAAGGAGGACTGAAAAAGAATCAATGCCTTTGAATTATGGTGTTGGCCAAGAATATTGAATATAGCATGGACTGCCAGAGAACAAACAAATCTGTCTTGGAAGAAGTACAGCCAGAATGCTCCTTAGAAATGAGGATGGCGAGACTTTGTCTAATGCACTTTGAATATGTTATAAGAAGGGATCAGTCCCTACAGAAGAACATCATTCTTGGTAAAATAGAAGGTCAGCAAAAGAGAGAAAGTCTGTCAAAGAGATGGACTGACACAGTGACTGCAACGATGGGCTCAAGTGTAACCCATCAAGCATCCTCAAGCATGAGAATGGTGCAGGACCAGGCACTGTTTTGTTCTGTTGCACACTCAGCCTCTATGAGTTGGAACGGACTCAACAACACCTAACAACAACAAGAACAACAAGTTGAATGGATCTCAAGGAAAGTACGATGAGTGAAAAAAGCTAATCTCAAAAGGTTACATTCTGTATGATTCCTTTTATATAAAATTCCTAAAGCGACAAAATTATCACAATAAAGAACAGATTAGTAGTTGCCAGGGTTTGCAGGACAGTGTGAGTGGGTGTGGTTATAAAGGGTAGTAGGAGAGTCTTTGTGATGGAATTGTTCTGTACCTTGACTGTGAAGGTGGTCATACAAATCAACACATGATAATATGACATAGAACCAAATATACACACACACACACACACACACACACGTGAGGCAGGCAGCCTCAGAGCCCAGCTCTTCTAGAGATGCCTGGTCTGGCGTATCCTCCTATACTGAGGAGAACAGACCACACATTCTTCTGAAATTGTCCTTGACAAGATAATCCCAGAACAGCCATAGTGGGCCTCAACCGATTTTAGGAGGTTTTCTACACCATCTTAGCACTTCGAGTGACTTATCAGCTCATTAAGTGAAAAATACATACAAGCACCCTACCTCTGGGTGGAGACTTAATATGCTAATGAAGGGAAATTGAGCTCTTCTTCCATCCCGGAGAATCCATCCCTTGTCTAGAGAAAATGCATAGTCATCCTCAAGCCCTGCACACCTGCATAAAGGTATATTCTGAATATTCATGATGACTTTCCATTCCCTTTTCTGTTCTCTGTAAAAGCTTGCGAGCAGTCTTGAGGGCTGATTGCTACTTTCATTGTACAACAAAATAAAGGCAGCTTTCTTCTCTCCCACCTTGGTCTCTTGTTTATTGACTATAACAAGTCACGACTAGCAGAACCTGGGGTTTCCACCTGGCAACACACACATAAATGAGTGCATGTAAAACTGGTGAAGTCTGACTAATATTGGTAAATTTTTTCAATGTCAGTTCCCTGGTTGTGATATTGTAATATAGCTATAAAATATGTTACCATTGGGGGAAAATGGGTGAAGATTACACAGGGTCTCTATTATTTATTATACCCTCATGCGAATCCACAATTCTCTCAAATAAAAAATTTTTTAAAATTGAAGGGAATAATTTACTTTAAATATAATTGATGAAAATACGTTTGGTAAAATATAGAAATTTTTGCAGTAAACAAATTGTGCAATGGATCAGCAGATTAATGTAATATGAAATGTAAGTATAATATAAAGTAATAAAAAATTAATTATACAAAATAGTAAATATTATTTTGTGAGTAAAAAAAATGTTTCCTGCTTATGTAAATTGTCATTTCTTAATTAAGTTTGTAGGCAAAGTGGATTAATTTAAATTTAGGCCTCCTGAATAGGAACATATTGAATGGTCATTGAAAATACAGGTCTGAAGCTCAGAAGAAAGTCGGTACCAATAGATTTAGAAATTATCAGTACGTAGAAGGTATTAGAACATGTAGGGGTTAATAAGATTATTCCACATGAGATAAAAAAAAAAAAAATAAGGTTAAGGACAGTATCTTGTGTAGTGACTGTAATCTAAAAACATGAAAAGAAAAAGCAGAGAAAATGTGGCCCAGGTGTTCAACATTTGAATAATAAATCTAAAGAAAAAAAAAATGAAAGGGTGAGCATTGAATTTTCCTTAAACTTTACCTAGTTAATAATGTATATAACTTTGTGAACACAACCATATACAGTAATGCATTATTAAAATATAAGTGCTCAGCACTACAAAATATTTCATTCCATTGAAGAACCGTATTCTGAAATTAAACCATTCTAGGATCTGCTTATTTGGTACAGTCCAGCAAATGTATGAAGATTCCAACTTTCTTAATCTTCTTGTTTGTAGTTATTATCTTTGTTCTCTGATTTTTATGCTGTTTTCTTTTCTGTTAACATTTCTCTATCAGTCTTTATTAATTCTTTCATTTATCCAAAGCTGTCAAAAAACCAATTGCCTGGCCATACGACCAATGTGTTCTACATCTTTGTAATTCACACATTATTTTCATGTGTTTTGCATCATGCTTTGACTATTTTAAGCTTGATCACATTTAATCATCAGGGTTCTTGGCAAGAGCTTATTGAATGAATGAAAAGATTTTCATACATAATTGAAATACATATACATGAATATGCATATATACACATACATATATATACAAATGCATATACATACATGTCTATATGTATGTTTGTGTGTGTGCGTGTGTGTAGTTTTGTAGAAAGAGTGTGTATGGCCTTTGTCTCTGGATCCAGCACAAAACAAAACAAAACTGTTGTTGAGTTGATTCTGACTCAGCAACTCTCTAGGACAGAGTAAAACTGCTCCACGGGATTTCCAAACTCCTGGTGGCATACTGGTTAAGAGCTACGACTGCTAGCCACAGCAGTTCAAACTTACCAGGCACTCCTTGGAAACTCTATGGTGCAGTTCTACCTACTCTCTCCTATAGGGTCGCTATGAGTCAGAATCTACTTGATGGCAACAGGTTTGGTTTTTCTTTTAATCTTTACAAAAGCACACTGCCACATCCTTCTCCTACAGAGCAGCTGGTAGGTTTGAATCATGGACCTTTTGGTTAGCAGCCAAACTCTTAGTACCAATAGCCCTGGAAAGTCCCCAGCAATCAAGGTGTCTTTGTTTTCTAAAACAGCCCCTCAAAACTTACTGTTGTTGCTAGGTCTCCTCAAGTTGTTTCCAACTCTTAGTGACCTTATATACAACAGAACAAAACACTGCCTGGTTCTACACAATTCTCACAATCTTTGCTATGCTTGAGCCTATAGTTGTAGCCACTGTGTCAGTCCATCTCACTGAGGATCTTCCTCTTTTTCACTGACCTTCATTTTAGCAAGCATGATGTCGTTCTCCAGGGACTGCTCACTCCTGATAACATGTTCAAAGTATATGAGGCCAAGTCTCACCATCCTTGCTTCCAAGGAACATTCTGGCTGTACTTCCTCCGAGACAGATTTGTTCGTTCTTCTGGCATTCCATGGTATATTCAACATTCTTCACCAAGAAGGTGTCAGTTCTTCTTCAATCTTCCTTATTAACTATCCAGCTTTCACATGCATAAGAGACGATTGAAAACACCATGGCCTGGTCAGGCACACCTTAGTCCTTAACGTGATATCTTTGCTTTTTAACATTTTAAAGAGATCTGTTGCAGCAGATTTGCCCTGTGCAATGAGTCCTTTGATTTCTTGACTGCTGCTTCCGTGGGTGTTCATTGTGGATCCAAGTAAAATAAAATCCTTGACAACTTCTATCTTTTCTCCATCAATCATGATGTTGTTTATAGGATTTTTGTTTTCCTTATCGTGAGGTATAATCCATACTGAAGGCTGTAGTCTTCAAGTCCTTTCCTTTTGGCAACAAGGTTGTGTCATCTGCATATCGTAAGCTGTTAAACAGTTAAACATATACAAATGAAAAAAAAAATTTTTTTTTTTTTTAAATGATAGGGCTATGGAGATTCCAACCTGGCAACAGGCCTCTGGAAGAGAGGGAAGCACAATGATGTCAATCACTCGTATTTATTGATTGCATAGAGCATAACTACGCATTAAGGCCCCAGTCATGCATATTCATTGATGTCCCAAAGACTAAGGGACGCTGGACCCTGGCGCTCTCTCTTTGAGGCTTCCCGGATTGGTGAGAATAGCCAAGGATGGGAGACTGCATGGCAGATCCCTGGGGACAATGGAAGACTTCTGCTGGAAAATTGCCCAGACCTTACCTAATGCATCTGTTCACTTGTATCCTTTCTTGTTATAATAAATGTGTAGCTATAATTATAGGGAATAAAACCAAAAACAAAATCCATTACCATCAAATCGATTCCGACTCATAGCAACCCTATAGGACAGAGTAGAACTGCCCCATAGGGTTTCCAAGGAGTGGCTGGTAGATTCAAACTGCAGACTTTTTCATTAGCAGTCCAGCTCTTAACCACAGTGCCACCAGGGCTCCATATATAAGGAATAGTCTCAGTGAATTTTGGGAGCCAATACAGAAAATTAAAAAAACCACAGGGGAAATGAGCTTTTGACTTAGTTCAATACGGCTAGTTCACAGGAAGGCTATGCAGGCAGTCAAAGGACAGAGTTCTAACTCATGAAGACCACCTCTGGGTGGCTGGGTGACTCAGAAAGGCTAAACAGGTAGTCAGTGACGCATAGAGTCCTTCTATCTTGTGACCTAGCCCAGGAGGCTAGAGAAAGAGAGAATGGGGGCCTGGCTGGTCTGAGGTGCAGGAAGCCGTGCAGATCTCTGAGCCTTTAGCATACCCAGTGACCTCTCACCAGGTGGCCAGGTATGTTTTGACTTGGCTCAGGGTAGCCAGGGATGAAGTCTGACCTAAGTGGTTAGGGACAGAAGGGAAGTGGCACTGCAGTGGATGATGATGAGGATCATGGAGATGGGGAAAGGTGAAGCCTGGATCCATTTCCAGGTGAAACTGGATTTATGGTGATTCTTACTACGCAGTTAGGGATAAAGGTGGGGTGTGCCTGTGTTGGCCTTTTAATAGTGCAGTTAGCACAGGCGGCATAAAGTGTGAGTGATGGTTTTATACTATGTTTTTTTTTTTTTAACCTAGCTAAGTTGGAGCTACGTTTTTCATGATTTCCTTCAATGCGTGAATCCAGGTTAATGTAAGCTGCGAGAGAAATTTTGCATGTACTTTCGAAGGCAGAAGTAAAGTAACGGCTGCGTATTTAATGTTGTGAAAGTTGGTACGGAGATCTTGGCTGGGCATTAGAGCAACCAAGTGGGATAAACATGACCCAGAGATGAATAGAAAGATTTGTATCCTCTTTTTTTTTTTTTTTTAATTTTATTAACTTTTGTTGAGCTTCAAGTGAACATTTACAAATCAAGTCAGACTGTCACATATAAGTTTATATACACATTACTCCGTACTCCCACTTGCTCTCCCCCTAAGAGTCAGCACTTCCAGTCTCTCCTTTTGTGACAATTTTGCCAGCTTCCAACTCTCTCTATCCTCCCATCCCCCCTCCAGACAGGAGATGCCAACACAGTCTCAAGTGTCCACCTGATATAATTAACTCACTCTTCATCAGCATCTCTCTCCTACCCACTGTCCAGTCCCTTTCATGTCTGATGAGCTGTCTTCGGGAATGGTTCCTGTCCTGTGCCAACAAAAGGTTTGGGGACCATGACCGCTGGGATTCCTCTAGTCTCAGTCAGACCATTAAGTATAGTCTTTTTATGAGAATTTGGGGTCTGCGTCCCACTGATCTCCCGCTCCCTCAGGGGTTCTCTGTTGTGCTCCCTGTCAGGGCAGTCATCGATTGTGGCCAGGCACCAACTAGTTCTTCTGGTCTCAGGATGATGTAGGTCTCTGGTTCATGTGGCACTTTCTGTCTCTTGGGTTCTTAGTTATTGTGTGACCTTGGTGTTCTTCATTCTCCTTTGCTCCAGGTGGGTTGAGACTAATTGATCCATCTTAGATGGCTGCTTGTTAGCATTTAAGACCCCAGACGCCACACTTCAAAGTGGGATGCAGAATGTTTTCATAATAGAATTATTTTGCCAATTGACTTAGAAGTCCCCTTAAACCATGGTCCCCAAACCCCCGCCCTTGCTCCGCTGACTTTTGAAGCATTCAGTTTATCCCGGAAACTTCTTTGCTTTTGGTCCAGTCCAGTTGAGCTGACCTTCCATGTATTGAGCATTGTCCTTCCCTTCACCTAAAGCAGTTCTTATCTACTAATTAATCAGTAAAAAACCCTACCCCACCCTCCCTCCCTCCCCCCTCGTACCCACAAAAGTATGTGTTCTTCTCAGTTTATACTCTTTCTCAAGATCTTATAATAGTGGTCTTATACAATATTTGTCCTTTTGCCTCTGACTAATTTCACTCGGCATAATGCCTTCCAGGTTCCTCCATGTTATGAAATGTTTCACAGATTCGTCACTGTTCTTTATTGATGCGTAGTATTCCATTGTGTGAATATACCACAATTTATTTAACCATTCATCCGTCGATGGACACCTTGGTTGCTTCCAGCTTTTTGCTATTGGAAACAGAGCTACAATAAACATGGGTGTGCATATATCTGTTTGTGTGAAGGCTCTTGTATCTCTAGGGTATATTCCGAGGAGTGGGATTTCTGGGTTGTATGGTAGTTCTATTTCTAACTGTTTAAGATAACGCCAGATAGATTTCCAAAGTGGTTGTACCATTTGACATTCCCACCAGCAGGGTATAAGAGTTCCAATCTCTCCGCAGCCTCTCCAACATTTATTATTTTGTGTTTTTTGGATTAATGCCAGCCTCGTTGGAGTGAGATGGAGTCTCATCGTAGTTTTAATTTGCATTTCTCTAATGGCTAATGATCGAGAGCATTTTCTCATGTATCTGTTAGCTGCCTGAATATCTTCTTTAGTGAAATGTGCGTTCATATCCTTTGCCCACTTCTTGATTGGGTTGTTTGTCTTTTTGTGGTTGAGTTTTGACAGAATCATATAGAATTTAGAGATCAGGCGCTGGTCTGAGATGTCGTAGCTGAAAATTCTTTCCCAGTCTGTAGGTGGTCTTTTTACTCTTTTGGTGAAGTCTTTAGATGAGCATTTTTATTTTTTTTTTTAGATGAGCATAGGTGTTTGATTTTTAGGAGCTCCCAGTTATCTGGTTTCTCTTCATCATTTTTGGTAATGTTTTGTATTCTGTTTATGCCTTGTATTAGGGCTCCTAGGGTTGTCCCTATTTTTTCTTCCATGATCTTTATCGTTTTAGTCTTTATGTTTAGGTCTTTGATCCACTTGGAGTTAGTTTTTGTGCATGGTGTGAGGTGTGAGTCCTGTTTCATGTTTTTGCAAATGGATATCCAGTTATGCCAGCACCACTTGTTAAAAGACTATCTTTTCCCCAATTAACTGACACTGGGCCTTTGTCAAATATCAGCTGCTCATATGTGGATGGATTTATATCTGAGTTCTCAGTTCTGTTCCACTGGTCTATGTGCCTGTTGTTGTACCAGTACTAGGCTGTTTTGACTACTGTCGCTGTATAATAGGTTCTGAAATCAGGTAGAGTGAGTCCTCCCACTTTCTTCTTCTTTTCAGTAATGCTTTGCTTATCCGAGGCTTCTTTCCCTTCCATATGAAGTTGGTGATTTGTTTCTCCATCACATTAAAAAATGACATTGGAATTTAGATCGGAAGTGCATTGTATGTATAGATGGCTTTTGGTAGAATAAACATTTTTACTATGTTAAGTCTTCCTATCCATGAGCAAGGTATGTTTTTCCACTTAAGTATCTCCTTTTTAATTTCTTGTAGTAGTGCTTTGTAGTTTTCTTTGTATAGGTCTTTTACATCTTTGGTAAGATTTATTCCTAAGTATTTTATTTTCTTGGGGGCTACTGTGAATGGTATTGATTTGGTTATTTCCTCTTCGATGTTCTTTTGGTTGATGTAGAGGAATCCAAGTGATTTTTGTATGTTTATCTTATAACCTGAGACTCTGCCAAACTCTTCTATTCGTTTCAGTACTTTTCTGGAGGATTCCTTGGGGTTTTCTGTGTATAAGATCATGTCATCTGCAAATAGAGATAATTTTACTTCCTCCTTGCGAATCCAGATGCCCTTTATTTCTTTGTCTAGCCTAATTGCTCTGGCTAGGACCTCTAGCACAATGTTCAATAAGAGCGGTGATAAAGAGCATCCTTGTCTGGTTCCCGTTCTCAAGGGAAATGCTTTCAGGCTCTCTCCATTTAGAGTGCTGTTGGCTGTTGGCTTTGTATAGATGCCCTTTATTATGTTGAGGAATTTTCCTTCAGTTCCTGTTTTGGTGAGAGTGTTTATAATGAATGGGTGTTGGACTTTGTCAAATGCCTTTTCTGCATCAATTGATAAGATCATGTGGTTTTTGTCTTTTGTTTTATTTATATGGTGGATTACATTAATGGTTTTTCTAATATTAAACCAGCCTCGCATACCTGGTATAAATCCCACTTGGTCATGGTACATTAATATTTTCATATGTTGTTGAATTCTGTTCGCTAGAATTTTGTTGAGGATTTTTGCATCTATGTTCATGAGGGATATAGGTCTGTAATTTTCTTTTTTTGTGATGTCTTTACCTGGTTTTGGTATCAGGGAGATGGTGGCTTCATAGAATGAGTTGGGTAGTATTCCGTCATTTTCTATGCTTTGAAATACCTTTAGTAGTAGTGGTGTTCACTCTTCTCTGAAAGTTTGGTAGAACTCTGCAGTATAGCCCTCCGGGCCGGGGCTTTTTTTTGTTGGGAGTTTTTTGGTTACTGTTTCAATCTCTTTTTTTGTTATGGGTCTATTTAGTTGTTCTACTTCTGATTGTGTTAGTTTAGGTAGGTAGTGTTTTTCCAGGAATTCATCCATTTCTTCTAGGTTTGCAAATTTGTTAGAATACAATTTTTCGTAATAATCTGCTATGATTCTTTTAATTTCAGTTGGGTCTGTTGTGATGTGGCCCATCTCGTTTCTTATTCGGGTTATTTGTTTCCTTTCCTGTATTTCTTTAGTCAGTCTAGCCAATGGTTTATCAATTTTGTTAATTTTTTCAAAGAACCAGCTTTTGGCTTTGTTAATTCTTTCAATTGTTCTTCTGTTCTCTAATTCATTTCGTTCATTTAGTTCAGCTCTAATTTTTATTATTTGTTTTCTTCTGGTGCCTGATGGATTCTTTTGTTGCTCACTTTCTATTTGTTCAAGTTGTAGGGACAGTTCTCTGATTTTGGCTCTTTCTTCTTTTTGTATGTGTGCATTTATTGATATAAATTGGCCTCTGAGCACTGCTTTTGCTGTGTCCCAGAGGTTTTGATAGGAAGTATTTTCATTCTCGTTGCATTCTATGAATTTCCTTATTCCCTCCTTAATGTCTTCTATAACCCAGTCTTTTTTCAGGAGGGTATTGTTCAGTTTCCAAGTATTTGATTTCTTTTCCCTAATTTTTCTGTTATTGATTTCCACTTTTATGGCCTTGTGGTCTGAGAAGATGCTTTGTAATATTTTGATGTTTGGATTCTGCAAAGGTTTGTTTTATGACCTAATATGTGGTCTATTCTAGAGAATGTTCCATGTGCGCTAGAAAAAAAAGTATACTTTGCAGCAGTTGGGTGGAGAGTTCTGTATAAGTCAATGAGGTCAAGTTGGTTGATGGTTGTAATTAGGTCTTCCGTGTCTCTATTGAGCTTCTTACTGGATGTCCTGTCCTTCTCCGAAAGTGGTGTGTTGAAGTCTCCTACTATAATTGTGGAGGTGTCTATCTCAGTTTTCAGTTCTGTTAAAATTTGATTTATGTATTTTGTAGCCCTGTCATTGGGTGCATAAATATTTAATATGGTTATATCTTCCTGGTCAATTGTCCCTTTTATCATTATATGGTGTCCTTCTTTATCCTTTGTGGTGGATTTAAGTTTAAAGTCTATTTTGTCAGAAATTAATATTGCCACTCCTCTTCTTTTTTGCTTATTGTTTGCTTGATATATTTTTTTTCCATCCTTTGAGTTTTAGTTTGTTTGTGTCTCTAAGTCTAAGGTGTGTCTCTTGTAGGCAGCATATAGATGGATCGTGTTTCTTTATCCAGTCTGAGACTCTCTCTTTATTGGTGCATTTATTCCATTTACATTCAGCCTAATTATAGATAAGTAAGTGTTTAGTGTTGTCATTTTGATGCCTTTTTATGTGTGTTGTTGACAATTTCATTTTTCCACTTACTTTTTTGTGCTGAGACGTTTTTCTTTGTAAATTGTGAGATCCTTATTTTCACAGTATTTGACTTTATGTTAGCTGAGTCGTTACGTTTTTCTTGGTTTTTATTTTGAGTTATGGAGTTGTTATACCTCTTTGTGGTTACCTTAATATTTACCCCTATTTTTCTAAGTAAAAACCTAACTCGTATTGTCCTATATTGCCTTGTATCCCTCTCCATATGGCGGTTCTATGCCACCTGTATTTAGTCCCTCTTTTTGATTATTGTGATCTTTTACATATTGACTTCAATGATTCCCTGTTTTGAGCATTTTTTTTTTAATTAATCTTAATTTGTTTTTGCGATTTCCGTATTTAAGTTGATATCAAGATGTTCTGTTCTGTGTTGTGTTGGTATCTGATGTTATTGGTTTTCTGACCAAACAATTTCCTTTAGTATTTCTTGTAGCTTTGGTTTGGTTTTTGCAAATTCTCTAAGCTTGTGTTTATCTGTAAATATCTTAATTTTGCCTTCATATTTCAGAGAGAGTTTTGCTGGATATATGATCCTTGGCTGGCAGTTTTTCTCCTTCAGTGCTCTCATCCCATTGCTTTTTTCCCTGCATGGTTTCTGCTGAGTAGTCTGAACTTATTCTTATTGATTCTCCCTTGAAGGAGACCTTTCTTTTATCCCCGGCTGCTTTTAAAATTTTCTCTTTATCTTTGGTGTTTGCAAGTTTGATGATAATATGTCTTGGTGTTTTTCTTTTTGGATCAATCTTAAATGGGGTTCGATGAGCATCTTGGATAGATATCCTTTCGTCTTTCATGATGTCAGGGAAGTTTTCTGGCAGGAGTTCTTCAACTATTTTCTCTGTGTTTTCTGTCCTCCCTCCCTGTTCTGGGACTCCAATCACATGCAAGTTATCCTTCTTGATAGAGTCCCACATGATTCTTAGGGTTTCTTCATTTTTTTCAATTCTTTTCTCTGATTTTTTTTCAGCTATGTTGGTGTTAATTCCCTGGTCCTCCAGTTGTCCCAGTCTGCATTCTAATTGCTCGAGTCTGTTCCTCTGACTTCCTATTGCGTTGTCTGATTCTGTAATTTTATTGTTAATCTTTTGGATTTCTGCATGCTGTCTCTCTATGGATTCTTGCAACTTATTAATTTTTCCACTATGTTCTTGAATAATCTTTTTGAGTTCTTCAACAGTTTTATCAGTGTGTTCTTTGGCTTTTTCTGCAGGTTTCCTTATTTCGTTTCTGATGTCTTGAAGCATTCTGTAAATTAGTTTTTTATATTCTGTACCTGACAATTTCAGGATTGTATCTTCATTTGGGAAAGATTTTGCTTCTTTTGTTTGGGGGGTTATAGAAGCTGTCATGGTCTGCTTCTTTATGTGGTTTGATATCGAGTACTGTCTCTGAGCCATCACTAAGATATTGTAGTGATTTATTCTATATTTGCTCACTGAGTCTTATCTTGTTTTGTTTTCTTTCAATATACTTGGATGGGCTACTAGATTGTACTGTCGTGATTGTTGTAGCCCTTGACTTACTTATGACCTATTACCAGCTGGTTTGGGCTGTTGCCAGATATATATGCCTGAGTCTATTCACTATTCTTGTGTAGAATCTGATTTTGGGTCATCAAGTGTGTGCTGCACCCTAACACCTATCCACCTTCAGAAGTAGTGGTGATAGTTGTGTGCACCAGATTCTATTAGCAGCTGGGGTTCACACTCCGGGAGGGCAGGATGCTGACAGGCTTCCCCCAAGTGTCAGTGACGTAGGTGTGTCTCTATTCCTAAAGCACCTTGGTGGGAGGGCTCTGCATCTGTACCTTAGGCCCCCAATGCAAGTACCTCTACTGATTGGTAAGTGTCCCCCTCCTTAGACCGCTAAGGCAATAGGCTAGGTGGTCTGGGGGAAGCTTCAGCCCTCAGGTCTCTGTTGTGGGTCAGTTAGGGCTCTGTTGAATAAGCAGAGATATCAGACCTGGGAAACTTGTTTTTCCATTAAATCCACTAAAAAAAAAAAAAGTCAGATCCCTATGTGAAATGCCTTTGCATTATAATAGCCACCTTGTGCCCTGTAGGGATGAAAGCCTGAGATATGGATCATATACGCTTGCCTGGAGCTGGTTCTGTGCTTTTAGTCCAATTAGGGAAGGATTTTTGGTCCCTGGGTTTTTTGTGGTTGCTTCTCTCAGGCCGGAAGAATGGGTTAGGAAAAGACCAAAAAAAAAAAAAAAAGGGAAAAGAAAAGCCGCGGAGCAGGAGCCGTTCTCCCTCTGGCTCAGGAAATTCCAATGTTAATGAAGCCGCCTGACTGGGACGCTGGCTCCAGGCTCCGAAAACAGTTGCTGCTTCCCCGTAGTTGTTCGTTCTCTGTCTCTGTCACTCAGGTCAACTCTTTAAATCTGTGTTTGTTGTTCAGGGTTTGTAGATTGTCATGTATGTGATCAATTCACTTGTTTTTCCGAGTCTTTGTTGCAAGAGGGATCCGAGGTAGCGTCTACCTAGTCAGCCTTCTTGGCCCCCTCTCTGTATCCTCTTTTGATGAGAGGGTTGGCAAGTTTATAGTTCCACAAGGGATACTAAAATAAATAAATAAATAAAGCTGCCCTTGAGTTGATTCCTACTTATGGCGATCCCGTGTGTTCAGAGTAGAACTGTGCTCCATAGTGTTTTAAAGGTTGTGACCTTTTGGAAGCAGGTAGCCAGACCTTTAATCCTAAGCACCTCTGGGTGAATTTAAACTGCAAAACTTATAGTTAGTAGTCAAGAGTCACCCAATGTGTCCTAATTGGCAGAAGAATGATTGTTATTGTCTTTATTTAGAAATCACTCTGGTTAAGAGAGGTGAGATTGGATGTTAAGTTGACAAGGGATGGAGTATGGCTTTGTATTGTGCAACTTAGCTAAGCTGGAACTACATTTCCCAGAATCCTTTCCCTACATACAGTTGGCGCTGCCTGTACCAGTTGCACTATTAAATGACCAAGGTGGGCAGACCCTACTTATGTCACTAACCTTTAATACTATAAAAATAAGTATATATAGAGAGAGAGACAGAGAAAGAAGATAAATGATACATAGATAAATACATACTTGATGCTGCCTTACCAACTGTATTATTAAATGGCCAAGGTGGGCAGACCCCACCTATATCACTAACACACTAACTTTTAATAATGTATATAGAGAGAGAGAGACGGTGATGATAAATGATACATACATCTGTATATAGTTGGAGGACAGATAGATAACAGATGATCGAGATACAGAGGTAGATCATTTACCAATAGATATATGGCTGGATGGAGAGAGAGATGGATGGAGAAATAGGTGAATTAATGGATATGGAAAGGAAATAATGACAATGGAAACAGTTGTATCAGAAAGTGCTATTTCAAAACAAATTCATTTCATGTTACCAAAATGAAAGTAATTTATATAAGTTCTAGAAATTGGTTACAGAAGCATCAGAAAAAGAAAATAGACTGGAAATATAAAGACTGGAAATAAAATTGGGCACAAATTTTTCACAGTCTTTTTGAAAACAAATAAAAAATGGCCTCGAAGGATTAAATTTAACAACAAAAAGTGATTTAACAACTCCATGACTCACTATCTGAATGTTATATCAAAAGAATGGCATCCTACAGTTACGCCAAGTTTGAAATGGTTTATTTTAAATTCCATAGATTATCTCTTTAATAAAATATGTAGCAGTCTGCTTTTTTTTAATAAAATGGAATAACAGCACATTAAAAAATGACTATATTGCTGCAGTAGTGATAATAATTATAATTTATTGAGTATTTGTTTCATGTCAGGAATTACACTAATTATTTTACTTTTTTTTTTTTTTACCTTCACAATACTTCATAAAGAAGGTAATATTTTTCTTTTCTTTTTTTCCTCCTGGAGGTGCTTACTTGTCTGTGCCAAGAAATTTGGAAGACAGCAACCTGGCCAACCGATTGGAAGAGATCTGTATTTGTGCCCATTCCAAAGACAGATGATTCAACAGTATGTGGAAATTGTTGAAAAATGTCATTAATATCACACACAAGTGTGGTTTTGCTGAAGATAATTCAAAAGTGGTTGCAGCAGTATATTGACAGGGAAGTGCCAGAAATTCAAGCCGGCTTGTGAAAAGGACATGGAACCAGGGATATCATTGCTGATGTCAGGTGGCTCAAAGCAGAGAATACCAGAATACCAGAAAGACATTTCCCTGTGTTTTATTGACTATGCAAAGGCATTTGCGTGGATCATAACAAATTATGGATAACATCACGAAAAATGGGAATACCAGAACACTTAATTGTGCTTGTGAGGAACCCGTACATAGGCCAAGAAGCAGTCATTTGAACAGAGCAAGTGGATACTGCAAGGTTTAAAACTAGGAAAGGTGTGAGTCAGGGTTGCATCCTTTCACCATACTTATTCAATCTGTACACTGAGCAAATAATTCAAAAAACTGGACTGTATGAAAAAGAATTCTCCATCAGGATTGGAGAAAGAATCATGAACAACCTGTGACATGCAGTTGACAAAACCTTATTTGCTGAAAGCAAAGAGGACTTGAAGCACTTAGTGATGAAGGTCAAAGACTACAGCACTCAGTATAGATTACGCCTCAACATAAAGAAAACAAAAATCCTCACAACTGGACCAATAAGCAACATCATGATAAATGGAGAAAAGATTGCAGTTGTCAAGGATTTCATTTTGCTTGGATCCACAATCAACAGCCATGGAAGCAGCAGTCAAGAAATCAAAAGACACATTGTGTTGGGTAAATCTGCTGCAAAGCTGCAAAGGACCTCTTTAAAGTGTTGAAAAGCAAAGATGTCACCTTGAGGACCCAGGTGTGCCTGACATAAGCCATGGTGTTTTCAATCACCTCATATGCATGTGAAAGCTGGACAATGAATAAGGAAGACTGAAGAAGAATTGATGTCTTTGAATTGTTGTGTTGGTGAAGAGAACCGAATATACTACGAACTGCCAGAAGAATGAACAAGTCTGTCTTGAAAGAAATACAGCCAAAATGCTCCTTGGAAGTGAAGATGGAGAGACTTTGTTTCACGCATTTTGGACGTGTTATAAGGAGGGACCAGTCCCTTGAGAAGGACATTATGCTTGGTAAGGTAAGTGAAAAAGAGGTAAGTGAAAAACCCTAAAGGAGATGAATGATACAGTGGCTGCAACAATGGGCTCAAACATAGCAATGATTATAAGGATGATGCAAGCCTGGGCAGTGTTTCCTTCTGTTGTACATGAGGTCGCTATGAGTCAGAAGTGACTCGGCAGTATCTAACAACATTTTTCTCCAATTTATAAACGGAGAAAGTAAAGTGCAGGGAGGTTACGTAATTAGCCTGAGGAAATAGATCTAGTAATTCAGAGAATCAAACTGAACCTAGGCTTTCTAACCTCAGAGTAATTATGCTTACCTATTTTGATACCCTTTGAAATGCTTTTGAAAAATCACTGGGAAAAGACCAAAATATAAAGCAACATTTGTAAAATGTTGAGTCGTTATTCCAATTTATGAAATAATCTTTATGAGGTTAATTAAGGGAAAGAGGTTGAAGATGCAAATTGAAAGAAGGATCAAAAGAAGACGGGAAGATATAAATCATAAGTATGACAAGTTAAATAGAATTAAATGACTGTTAATGAAATATGAAAGCACTTTAAAATATTTTCAGTTACATTAGATGTCTTTTCTGATATCTGTTATCTTATTTCTAAATTGATATTTATGCTGCTATATCTTGATGTTTCAATTATAGATATTTCCTACCATAATGAAGTAAGTCCTTTCATGTTGTATGAAGTAAAAACATTTTCCTTTACTGCAGTTTCTCAGTAAAGTTTAATCACAGTTATTTCTTAAGTAAATACTATACTTATGTTATAATGATATGTAAATATTGGTCACATCTGATCAATATAATGTCCTAAAATCACATTAATTGGGGGGGGGGAGATACTTCTTTTAACTGGAGATAACAATTACCACGTATTTTGTTTCTTTTTTTTTCCTCTTCTCCATTCTTACCATTAATAACTCGCCAAACTCTAATACTATATTTGGTATAGTCAACCACAGTTAATCTATAAATTCATTTTTTTCATATTTTGAGGCAATTCTCTTAGACTCATTGTCTTCCTTTTACAGTCTGTTTTGGTTGATGGGTTGAATGCTAACGTGAAAATGACCTTTCTCATCATGCTAGAATTTCCCTTCCCTTCTGTTTCGCATTGGATCTCTGTTTCCTGGATACCCTGTTTTCCTCTTCTTTAAATTTCTCACCTTGCAGGACCATGTTTACTCAGTAGAATCATAGCAGAGGATTCATGAGAGACAAAAATTATTACAAATTAATGAAAAAATATCTAATATGTTATAGAATTACAAGTTAGAAAGCATTTTCCATAGTAATTTCAAGATCAATTCTCCTACATTCCAGCTTTGCTCCTGAGAAATGCCATGACATTCTGATGCCCAGAATGGTATTTACCCTTGCTTCATTTATTTAGTCATTTGTTATTTTTTTTTTTTTTAAGCTTTTAGGTTTTTTTATGTTTAGATTCTAAAATATCAGGATGAGACACTTGGTGGTATAGGTGTTTAATTCATTGTGCTAGGCTCTTTGTGGGTATTTTATATCTGTAAATTCACATACTTAGTTACAAGGGATTTTCTTGTTTTTTTCTGTCATAATTGCATATCTTTTATTTTATTTTTTCTCATTTTTTTGAACTAACTATTCTCTGTTCTCTTGTTCAACTCTTAATAGTGGGGTGTTATACTGCCCAAGCTCAGCCAGTCATTTTCTTATCTCTACTCTCAAACCTTCCATCTCGTCATCTCATTGTTGTCATTTCTGGGATTTCTGAGGATTTTTTGTTTCATTTCTACTGCTTAAAAAAAAAAAAATAGAGTCATGTCCTTATTCTCCAAAAGTTAATTTTTATGGATACATTTACTTCTTGTCTCACTCAATTTAGATGTGCATATGTTTTTTTTTTTTAAATCATTTATATGGAGATATATACACATAGATAGATAAAAGATAGACATACATTTTCTCCTGTTTCCCATATTCTCTCTGTGTCTTCTTGAGTTCCTTTTCGTCTGCTTGTTTGTTTACTTAGTGCTCCAACTTTCAGGTCAGGGATTCTTTCTTACGTCTACTGAATCTGGGATATCATTCATGTTTAGGAGTGAGGCATTAGAAAGTTGATTGGTGTGGTTGTATGTCGACTGGTATGTTTTACTAAGGGATGATAAAAACAGTAAGCTGGTCTCTGCATTGGCAGTCCCCCAACATTCAGTGGGTATTTTTTCTTCAGCTTGTCACCGACTCCCACTTAATGTTGCTCTTTTGAGGCTGTATTTCATCTCTAATATCCACAAAACAAATATTGCAAGAATATAAATATACTGTTTTGACAGAGTCAAGGGTGAGTGAGTACAGGCAATTACTTACCTTTGAGATCATTTTACACTTTACAGAGATCATTGTGTCTCACTGACACATGATATATATATATATAACTTAGACAATATGCATAACTACCTTCTGATTTTAGTTCCATGACCACACTTTGCCACTTTACAGGCAATTATTTACCTTTGAGATCATTTTACACTTTACAGAGATCATTGTGTCTCACTGACACTTACGTGATATATATATACATATATATATAAAACTTAGACAATATGCATAACTACCTTCTGATTTTAGTTCCATAACCACACTTTGCCACTTTAAGAAGGGCCTAATTTTAATTTCCCAGTCTCTGTAGAGTTCTGTCCTGCAAGTACGAAAAATTTTTCCCCCCTCTGGTCTGTTGTCAGATAGTAATTTTCCATATACTTTTCAATTTCTGCCCTTTTCCATATACTTTCCATTTGATTTTTCTACCATTCTACTTATTTTGGGGGCATTATTTTTTACTCCTTTATTTGCACTGTTAAAATAAAGTTTTTTGAGGTAGAAGACATAAGTAGATACACTGTTGAATTATATTAACACAGAATTTTTTATTTCTTTTAATGTACTTTAGATGAAGGTTTACAGAACTAGTTTCTCATTAAAAAGTTAGTACACATATTGTTTTCTGACATTGGTTAACAACCCCATGACATAACAATGTTCTCCCTTCTCGACCTTGGGTTTCCTATTACCAAATTTCCTGTCCTCTCCTGCCTTCTAGTCCTTGCCCCTGAGGTGGTGTGCCCCTTTAGTCTCTTTTTGGTTTTATGGGCCTGTCCAATCTTTGGCTGAAGGGTGAACCTGAGGAGTGACTTCATTACTGAGTTGAACATGTGTCCGGGGGGCCTTACTCTCACGGTTTCTTCAGTCTCTGTCAGGCCAGCAAGTCTGGACTTTCTGAGTTAGAATTTTGTGCTACATTTTTCTCCAGCTATGTCTGGGACCCTCTATTGTGATCCCTGTCAGAGCAGTCGGTGGTGGTAGCTTGGGATCATCTAGTAGTACTGGACTCAGTCTGGTGGAGGCCGTGGTAGATGTGGTCTATTAGTCTTTTGGACTAATCTTTCCCTTGTACCTTTAGTTTTCTTCATTTTTCCTTGCAAAGGGTTGAGACCAGTGGAGTATCCTCAACGCTCAGAGGCTTTTAAGACCCCGGACGCTACTCACCAAAGTAGAATGTAGAACATTTTCTTTATAAGCTATGTTATGCCAATTGAGCTAGATGTTCCCTGAGACCATGGTCCCCACCGTCCTCAGCCCAGCAATTTGGTCCTCCAGGGAATTTGGATGTATCTAGGAGCTCCGATGACCGATTACCTTGCCTTGTACAAGTTGTGCTGGCTTCCCCAGTACTGTGTACTGTCTTACCCTTCAACAAAATTATCACTTATCTATTGTCTAAGTGTTTTTCCATCCCCACCCCTCCCCTCCCTCCTAACCATCAAAGATTGTTTCTTTTTTGTGTAAACCTTTTCATGAGCTTTTACAGTAGTGGTCTCATACAATATTTGTCCTTTTGTGGTTGACTTATTTCACTCAATGTAATGCCCTCCAGATTCATTCATGTTATGAGATGCTTCACAGATTCATCATTGTTCTTTATCATTGTGTAATACTCCGTTGTGTAACACAGAAATTTTTTGTTGCTATTTTAAAGTTAGAAGTCAATGTATGTTTTCTATATATTTTGACTGATATGATTTGTAATAAGAACAATTATAAATTGAAAATCCAGGCCAGGACATTTCAACAAGAGTCTTGACTGCACTCAAATTATAATGTCAATGTATGGACTTGTCGGTTGTTACCAAACAACTTGTCTACTGTAATCATATTATGCCTGTGTTATTATGTTATTATAAGGAAAAATCAGCCTGAATGCTTCAGTTGGGAAACACTGCAAATTAGTTTCCATAGTAATATAAATTACTTATATTATTAGAAACATAAAATATGTGAAAACATGACATTGTTGTTGTTGTTGTTAGGTTCTGTCTACTTGGTTCTGACTCATAGTGACCCTATCTACAACTTAACAAAACACTGCTCAGTCCTGAGCCATCTTCACACTCATTGCTACATTTAAGCCCATTGTTGCAGCCACTGTGTCAATCCATCTTGTTAAGCATTTTCATCTTTTTTACTGATCCTCTAACAAGCATAACGCCCTTCTCCAGGGACTGGCCTTCCTGATAACATGCCCAAAGTTTGTAAGACCACGTCTTGCCATCTTCCCTTCTAGGAACGTTCTTGCTGTACTTCTTTCAAGGCAGATTTGTTCATTCTTCTGGCAGTCTATAGTATATTCATTATTCTTTGTCAGCACCATAATTCAAAGGCATCTTCTTTGGTTTTTCTTATTCACTGCCCAGTTTTCTCATGCATATAAGGTGACTGAAAATACTATAGCTTGGGTTAGGTACAACTTAGTCCTCAAAGTGACATCTTTGCTTTTCAACACTTTAAAGAGGTGTTTTGCAGCTGATTTGCCCAGTGCTATATGTTTTATATGTTGTTTACTTCCTTACAGCTGCTTTCATAGGCATTGATTGTGGATCCAAGTAAAATGAAACTCTTGAAAACTTTAATATTTTCTCCTTTTATTATGATGTTGCTTATTTGTCCAATTGTGAGCATGTTTGTTTTCTTTAGGTTAAGGTGTAATTCATACTGAAGTCTGTAATCTTTGATCTTCATCAGTAAGTGTTTCAAGTCCTCTTCACTTTCAGCAAGCAAGGTTGTGCCATCTGCATAACACATGTTGCAAATGAGTCTTCCTCCAATTCTGGTGCCACGTTCTTCTTCATACAGACCAACTTCTTGGATTGTTTGAGATTGAATAAATATGGTGAAAGGATACAACCCCGAGGCACGCCTTTTCTGATTTTAAATTATGCAGTATCCCCTTGTTCTGTTCAAACGGCTGCCTCTTGTTCTGTGTACAGGTTCTACATGAGCAGTACTAAGATTAATGTCTATTAATCATAAATTCTGAAGTGATACAAGATGTACTAGAAGCAAACTTCTAGCTTGAGAAATAAATAATTTGGAATCAGATGAAAAGATCATGTTACATCGGATCCTGTTTAGTGTTTAAGATTTGTTTCTGTCTCTGAGATAGGAATCTGGGAATGGAAGTCTGAGCACTTATTTCTGAACTCATCTCTCTCCCAACTCCTTGGCAGGATAACTCACCCATAAAAATTACCTTAGCTAATTGCCTTTAGCCTACTAGAAACAAAATCTCCCACCTATCTTCCATTTCTCATCAATTCTCCACTGCCCAGCAGATTGACAGCCCAATCTTTACAGGCATTGAGGGTTCTCACAACTAATGTGGAGCAGAAAAAGAAAGTTTCCAACTTTTATAATATGACATGGGAAAGACCATGCTAAATAAATAAAACCATGCCGGACAAACACAACTTAAGAAAACTTTAACCAAAATAAATAAGCCCTTGAAGATATGCAATTAGAGTAATATCTATGAACTGGAGGGACAAATAGACACCATAGAGGCACCGTGGTGGGTTAGGCAGACAGGGAATTCATAGCCAGGGGTAAATGATGAAGCTGAGTCTTAGAAATCTGTGAGTGTCCATAAGACAAACCTATTCCCCTGGGGTGTTAGACATTGTGATGGACAAAAGAGAAGCAGATTCATTTAGGCTCTTCTAATTAGTTAGAAGAAAATCTAAAGAAGCAGAAGGACCCAGGCCTGGTGGCAATAACCCTGCAGGGACATACACAGTATTAGATAACACAGGTAGAGCTGGAAAAGGGATAAATGGACAAACTGTACTTGCTGACTAATTTAAAATCAGGTATGCTATCTTTGACTTCATAATTTATGCAGTCTTTGACTTCATAATAAATGATACGTGGTTAGCGTGGGTCAAAGTTAAAATTGGATAAATTCTCCCACATTATCTCAATAAAGTACTGAAATCCTATTTCTAATACAACCATCAAAATTAGCATAATTATATCTAATACTCTATACAACAAAGTATCTATATGGACAATATCAAGTTCGGGGATAATAGAAGTTTCCAAGTACAAATTTTATAGCATAGAATTAGTATTCTATTTTTCTGGGTGCTGTAAAAAGAATATGAATTAAAATTTATTAAAGTGATGACAAGAAAGAATAATATTATGGAAGCACTACCACAATCTGAAGATGGAGGTTATTTCAAGTATTAAGCAACAAATTGAGCTATGTCTCAGGTCTGCAGGGTTCTGATTTGTGGAATATTTGAGAGACAGGCTATTTTTTGTCTTGCCCTGGCAATTTATAAAATCCTGAATCCCATGAAGTAACCATGTAGAATTAAATGGAAGACACTGGAACTGAGGCAGTTGGGTAAGTAAGAGGGTACTTCAGATAGTAGTAACATATTAAGAGATAGAAAGAACAGCAAAGATATAGAACCTATCAGGTAAACAGCAGACAAGAGTTGGAAATGTGGCCTAATTAGTAAAAAAAATTAGTAAAGATAGTCAATAAAGGACAGCAACAATCAGGAGCTTATAAGGCAAACCTGCCAGTTAGGTGTAATTCTAGTCCTAGGTTAGTCTTCAACAGTAGTTTTCTTCGTAAGATGAGTTTTAACACAGTAACAGTTAAAAGTTGAAAATGATAAATAGAACATTGAAATGAAAAAAAAAAATGGACGTTTAGGAAAATTTATTCAGTCCATGAATCACAATTTTTGTTTGTTTTGTCATGCTTTTTAGACAGAGTGTATTCTTGCTTAAGAGCACATACTCTGTTTCCCAATGGCCTGGGTTTGAATTCTGGCTCTAAAATTCACTAGGCCCATGGATTGGGGTATTTTACTTAACTTCTGTGCCTCAGTTACATCCTCTGTAAAATGGGCATAATCCTATTAACTACCTCATAAGGTTGTTGAGAGGTAATTAGCTCAAAAATTAGTATGTATAAAGTTCTTGAATAGCAACTGATATACAGTGGCATACAAGTGTTTGCTATTGTTATTATTTTAAGCTTTTAAAAATGAATTCTGAAAGGGCCACATGAACTAGAGACTACATCATCCTGAGACCAGAAGAACTAGATGGTGCCTGGCCACAACCTATGACTGCCCTGACAGGGAGCACAACAGAGAATCCCTGAGGGAGCAGGAGAACAGTGGGATGCAGACCCCAAATTCTCATAAAAAGACCAGAGTTAATGGCCTGACTAAGACTAGAAGAATCGCGGTGGTCATGGTCCCCAAACCTTCTGTTGGCCCAGGACAGGAACCATTCCCGAAGCCAACTCATCAGATATGTATTGGACTGGACAATGGGTTGGAGAGAGAGGCTGATGAGGAGTGAGCTACTTGCATCAGGTGGACACTTGAGACTATGTTGGCATCTCCTGTCTGGAGGGAAGGTGGGAGGGTGGAGGGGGTTAGAAACTGGCAAAACGGTCACGAAAGGAGAGACTGGAAGGAGGGAGCGGGTTGACTCATTAGGGAGAAGTAAGTGGGAGTATTTAATAAGGTGTATACGTTTTTATATTTTTTTATATGTTTTTATATAAGTAAGTTTATATGTGAGAGACTGACTTGATTTGTAAACTTTCACTTAAAGCACAATAAAAATTATTAAAAAAAAAAATGAATTCTACTTTGTGCCAGGCACTGCAGGTGATTTCACTGATGTTATGATTCTGGGAAACTAGCAAAATTCACACCACGTACACTGGGAATCTGTGCCATGTGATGTATTGCATATAACCAAAAAAAACCCTACACCCATTGCCATTCCATTGAGTTAATTCTGACTCAGAGTGGCCCCATGTGTTTCAGAGTAGTACTGTGTTCCATAGAGTTTTCAATGGCTTTAGTTTTAAGGAAGTAGATTGTCAAGACCTTCTTCCACAGCATCTCAGGTGGATTTGAATCACCAACCTTTTGGTTAGTAGTCCAGCACCATTATTTTGTGACACCAGAGGACCTTCAGAAACAGAATAAAGGTGATTGTGTCATAGCTTTTAATCATACTCTGTGTCTTTGGGGACATTCTAATATCACCTTTCCGAATTTCACTGTGTCACTGCTGTTTGTAATTTTTGAAAGTTGTGTTCGGGAAATCTAGATGATCCTTTAAAAGCACTATTAAGAAACAGCAGCTTTAAAAAATGTGACTTTGAATGCACTTATAGGAAATGGAGAAGTAGATATTCTTGCAGTAAGAAAGACAAATGCAGAACTAAGATCAGTTTTCAGTACATTGTTAAAACAATATCATAGAAATAAATATGTATTCTTGGATTTCTGTCTTTCTGAAAGAAAAAAAAAAAAAAGGAATCTGAATGCCACATCAGAGCACCAGTCCAAAAAGGTATATCAATCTCCACCTCTGTTTCTGAATCTTCAGAAATGTTGTTGACAGGAAGATGACATATATGATTTTATCCCAAAAACCTGTGTAAAATCTGCCCTCCCATCAATAGCAGAGCTTAAACAGATTTTCAAAAAGATTATTTTGCAAATAAATTCTTATTAATTTTTAAATTGTAATATAAGAGAAAAAAATTTACTGCGCAATAGAATTGAATCAACAGTTAATTACACACTTTAGGCTTCTCCTTGCAAAGCATTATACTGTAAAAATACATTTGATGATGTATTCTAATCCTTCATTCTGTTCCCGGGCTAGCGGTAACCATTCTTACCATTTTCTTGATAACAATAATAAGCCACAACATATATCCCCTTGCCATGCACTGTGAGCAATCACTTAGAACAGCAGCCTCTTCAGCTGAGTAAGTAAGACACAGCAGGTTTTAAGAAGAGTAGCCAATAATCAGCAGGTTTATTGGATCTGCCAGCAGGTGGATTATTTTAAAACTTGAACCTGCTGGGATTTTGTTCTCTGAAGAGTCTGTTTGTTTTTTGTTGCTGCTTTTGCTATATCTTTTGTAGTCGTGAATTTCCCATTAGCACACACTGTCAAGAAATTCTGACACCTAGATCAGGGGAAGTTAATTACTCACCAGTAGGGGTCATTGTCAGTGAGCTTGCACTGAACACTGAAGAAATAGGAATTGACAGCCGTAATTATTCGGTTGCAAGGAAAACCAGTCTCTGGAGTATATTTTCAGTATCTGGACTTACACGCATTTACTGATTGTATCAGAGTTGGTTAACTTAAGACAAATCATCTTTGAATACAACAAAGTGATAAAACAAATTGTTGGTACTGCAGAATAATGGAGAAAAAGAATTAAATGCTTTTTCTTATGCATAAAACCTTTTAAGCAATATTGAGCCTGGCTTCAAAATAGCACTTTATAGTTATGGTAGCCAATCACAACAAACTATTAAGGTTTGCTTAGTGGCAAGGACCGTGTTAAGAGTGTTATGCCTTTTTTCTAATTCCCCACTAGGGTAATTACAATTTTCCAGTTTTAGATATGGGGAAAATGAGTCTGAGTTAATATAAATAACTTACCTATAACACATCTAGCGAACCTTTAGTGAGTTCCTCAAAACATGGTGGCCCAGAAAGTTAAGAAACCTTAAAAGATCCAGTATAGAGTCATAGTATTGCTGCCTCTTTGGTTTTCTGGTAATAACAATCGCAACAATGATTTTCATTATTACTGTTTTTATAACAATGAAAAATAGCTTCCCAAGACAGAAACTCAACTATGCCTGAATTAAACATCAAGGAATTGTTGGCTCAATAACTGGAAAACTCAGAGGCAGGGTTTGACATTGAAGGCTTATAAAAGACCCAGTTCTTTTTTATCTCTGTACTATGACATCCAATATTTTGTCTTTTTCCAAGCCTAACATTAGATAGATGCTAGTAACAACCCAGGTACATAGGCTTCCCTGTAATGTCCAGGAGAAAGAAAGGAAAAAACCCTGTCACAGTTATCAAAGAGAAGTTTTGTGTTTCATATTGACTGGGCCTCTCTAAACCTAAACCAAAGCTATTGTCATAGAGTCGATTCAGACTCCTAGTGACCCTACAGGACATAGTAGAACTGCCCCATAGAGTTATCAAAGGCTGTAAACCTTTAAGGAAGCTGACTGCCACATCTTTCTCCCAAGGAGCAGCTGGTGGGTTCAAACTGGTGAGCTTCCGGTTACCCGTTGAGCACTTAACCACTGAGCTACCAGGGCTTCTGGGCCTCTGTAAATAGATCTGTAAACCAATGCCATGAACTACTTAACTAGGGAAACATCTCACTCATATGTTCATCAGCTTTCTTCTATGTTCTCATACTGCGAGCTTAGAATCTACCTCAAGGGAAAAGTGTTGGCATTTTCCAATAAAACTATAATGATATTTCCTTAATCAGCAACCTAAAATATATGCACTCCTGTTTCATAAACTACAAAATAAAACTATGCTGAATTCCAGTCCAAAGCTTCATTGTGATAAATAACATTCAAGTAAGATTAATTTCAGTGGATTAAATTCAACTTTTCGTCCATATTCCAGACTTTTTAATACAGGGAGGTAGGTCATCATAGAACAGAGTAACTATACCATAGCAGCATTATCTCTTAAATGATGACTTTTATGGCTTTCCTGGAGGGTTGAAGATATACCATCCACTTTCATTATGGAAAAAAAATTTTTTTCTTTTTAAAGAAATGGCCCTCTTAATTTCAAAATTGTTGCTTTTGGGATGTTTTATAAGACTTTGTCCACCAAATCATATGGTGTGGTGGCTAAGAACTTGGCTGCTAACCAAAGGGTCAGCAGTTCAAGTTCGCCAACTGCTCCTTGGAAACCCTATGGGGCAGTACTACACTGTCCTATAGGGTCACCATGAGGTGATTTACTCAACAGCAATGAGTTTATTCATTTTTTTTTTTTTTTCCAAATGGGAAAGCTTTATCTATGGGCTTAGTAAAAAAAAAAAAAAAAAAAGCGAGAAACTTCGGAGCAAACTGCTTTATTTAGTTGACTGAAACAGTGAACCTTGAACTCATCATATTGTCCTTATCGCAAGTTTCTAAGGACTCGGTGCCAAATTCATTCTCATCTCTTAAAATTTCATAGGACTTAATGCTATTTTTTTTTTTAATGCTATATCTTATGACTTTATTTCTGTCTTTATTTTAATGTTTTTATAAATTGCCCATGTTGTTTTCAAATTAATAAGACGATTTAAATCATGTTATGAGTATGTCTTAGTCACATCAAATAATTTGTAAAATAAATAAGTAAATAAAATGGTTGACCATGTTTTTAAAAGATGACTATTCTCTGGGTGTTTCAATCTGGCAAATATAAGCGCCATTTGGATGGAAACATAGTTTCAATGCACTTCACTTAAAATTAGAGAATATTCTACAGTGTTTTTGCAGCTATCATTCTACCACAATACTTGAAAAAACTCTCATCAAAAACTACACTATTTGATATATTGGAGTGATATAAAATAGTGAAACTGGATCTTTCTGCTTTATTGGCATAAAAAATTAAAAAATGGAATTTTTAAAATTTGCTAACAATCTTTGCATATGAAAATTGATTTTTAAATTAAATAAAAAGTTTAAGTGACGTACAATCCACTTTACATCATCTATATTTTCCACCTTATCAATCTCCATGAAATGCTGATTAATATGCAGTAACACTTCAGCAACTAATCTTAAAAAAAAAATTTTAAGGTTAGTTGCTGAAGTGTTAATTTATGCATAAAGAATAGAACTAAGAACAAATATATCTCCTTGTTGAGCAATTTTTTCAAAAGAAACAAATGAAATACAGGCAGTCCCCAGGTTACGAACATCTGATTTACCTACGTCCCGTATTTACGAACCAACACCCATAAAGCCAATCGTACTAAAAATTTGAAGTGCATACAAAGGTTTGTAATAGTAAACTGGTCTACTTTGCAATAGGCATCAAAACATTATCATATTATTAATGCATGATTATGTTAAAGATGTTTTAGTGTATTTTTATGCACAGAAAAGTACACTATATATTATATACTAAGACAAGAATTTGACCAACTGACATTAGATATGAACCATACTTAACCGTTCGGACTTATGTGCAAATTCAGCTTAAAGACAGACTTAGGGACAGAATTCGTTCATAATTCAAGGACTCCCTATACTTTTTGTTTTGATGATACTATCACACCGGTCCACTGGAACATATTAAAAATAGTGTAGGAAAGCATCGCTCTGTAGATCTACTTAACCAAGATTCATTTTAATGACTATCTTTTGTTTTCTCTGTAGGGGGGACTACATTAGTAACAGTTTAGGGTCTTTAACAACTATAACAGTAGAGTCCCTGGGTAGTACAAATAGTTAAGCACTTGACTATTAACTGAAAAGTTGGTGTTTTGAACTGACCCAGATGTGCCTTGGAAGAAAGGCCTGAAGATCTACTTCTGAAAGATCACAGCTTTGAAAACCCTACAGAGTGCACTTCTCCTCTGCACACATGAAGTAGCCAAGGGTTGGAATCACTTGATGGCAACTGGTTTATTTTTATGTTTGTTTTGTTTTAACAAACAGAAGGAGCCCTAGTTGCACAATGGTTAAACACTCAGATGCTAACTGAGAAGTTGGTGGTTCAAACCCCCAGTGACCCTGTGGAAGAAAAGACCTGGTGATCTGCTCTCGTAAAGATTTCAGTCTAGCATAACAAAACATATTAAGAAAACATTCTGTATCCCACTTTGGTGAATAGCAAGCAGTCATCTAAGATGCATCAATTGGTCTCAACCTACCTGGAGCAAAGGAGAATGAAGAACATCAAAGACACAAGGTACTTATGAATCCAAGAGATGGAGAGTGCCACATAAACAAA
Source organism: Elephas maximus indicus (assembly GCF_024166365.1). Lineage (NCBI taxonomy): Eukaryota > Metazoa > Chordata > Mammalia > Proboscidea > Elephantidae > Elephas > Elephas maximus. Next base: position 135,825,567 of record NC_064822.1, on the reverse strand, counting down.
AGACTACATCAACCTGAGACCAGAAGAACTAGATGGTGCCCAGCTACAACTGAGGACTGACCTAACAGGGAACACAGCAGAGAATCTCTGATGGACCAGAAGAACAGTGGGATGCAGGCCTTAGATTCTCTTAAAATGACCTGACTTAATGGTCTGACTGAGAGCGGAGGGACCCAGAGGTCATGGTCCCTGGACTTTCTGTTAGCCCAAGGCTGGAACCATTCCCAAAGCCAATTTTTCAGTCAGTGATTGGTCTGGACTATAAGACAGAAAATGATACTGGTGAGGAATGAGTTTCTTCGCTCAAGTAGACACATGAGACTATGTGGGCAGCTCCCGTCTGGAGGCGAGATGAGAAGGCAGAGCGGGACAGGACCTTGCTGAATGAAAACGGGGAATACAGGGTGGAGAGGAGGAGTGTGCTGTCTCATTAAGGGGAGAGCATGTAGAAGTATATAGCAAGGTGTGTATAAGTTTTTGAATGAGAGACTGACTTGATTTGTAAACTTTCACCTAAAGTGAAATAAAAAAAAAAAAAATGAATTTCAGCCTAGGAAACCATGTAGGACAGTTCTATAGGGTCCTATATGGTCACTGTGAGTCAGAGTTGACCACACAGCACACAATAACAACATAACAAACGGAAGCATGCCACAGGTTTTTACCATTGCAGATTCATAGTTCTCATCCTAATGGCATATTCTTCACTGTTGCAAAATCAATGAAGTCGTGTGCACTTTAATTTAAAAAAATGCTATATATCTATAATCTGTGTCAAAGGTAGATTGTTTTCAAAGATAGATAAAAATATCTTTTGAATAAAAACTATCTTTAATATAATTTAACAAGAAATATAAACGATGGGTGAAAAGAGTGCTATGAAACAAGTAGAAATAAATAGACAGAACAAACTATTCAAAGTGGTCAGAGGCTTTGGGAAAAAAATAATTATAATAAAGAAAATCATGTTTTATTTATCTAGTTAGACACGGTCACAGGCTCATGTTGGCCATCAGTGCCAGTCTGACAAATATATGTCTCACCAAAATAAAATTTGGAGATATGCTGTAATACTTAATTTTTGACACTGAACAGAACTTTTAAGTCATTGTTGCTCTTGATGGTCACAGTCCATTATGTAAGTATTTTTGTTTGCTCACGAACGTAAACGTGAAGTCCAAAATTGCTTTTCACACATATCAGGCTAATATTTATTCAACACCAACTAAATGCTAAGATAGGTCTATTTCAGTCTCAAAAAACAAACAAATAAACCCACAATTTATTGCAAATCATTGCTAAGCACATCATTCCGCTAGTCTTTAATTTATTCAATCAACTGATATTTACAGAACACGTACTGGGTGGGTTAGGCTCTCTGACACTCCCTAAGGATACAATGATAATTAAACAGCAAAATCAAAATGAAACAAAAAAAGGACATATCACATGGAATATTAACATTGTTTGCTGTTGTTTGGTGCTATCTAGTTCAAGAGGCGGTTGTTCCGAGAGAACAAGGGGATACTGATTGGTTTAAAGTCAGGAAAGGTGTGCGTCAGGGTTGTATTCTTTCACCATACCTATTCAATCTGTATGCTGAGCAAATAATCCGAGAAGCTGGACTATATGAAGAACAGGGCATCGGGATTGGAGGAAGACTCATTAACAACCTGTGTTACGCACATGACACAACCTTGCTTGCTGAAAGTGAAGAGGACTTGAAGCACTTACTAACGAAGATCAAAGACCACAGCCTTCAGTATGGATTGCACATCAACATAAACAAAACAAAAATCCTCACAACTGGACCAATGAGCAACATCATGATAAATGGAGAAAAGATTGAAGTTGTCAAGGATTTCATTTTACTTGGATCCACAATCAGCAGCCATGGAAGCAGCAGTCAAGAAATCAAAAGATGCATTGCATTGGGTAAATTTGCTGCAAAGGACCTCTTGAAAGTGTTGAAGAGCAAAGATGTCACCCTGAAGATTAAGGTGCACCTGACACAAGCCATGGTATTTTCAATCACATCTTATGCATGTGAAAGCTAGACAATGAATAAGGAAGACTGAAGAAGAATTGACGCCTTTGAATTGTGGTGTTGGCAAAGAATATTGAATATACCATGGACTGCCAAAAGAACGAACAAATCTGTCTTGGATGAAGTACAGCCAGAATACTCCTTAGAGGCAAGGATGGCGAGACTGCATCTTAAATACTTTGGACATGTTGTCAGGAGGGATCAGTCCCTGGAGAAGGACATCATGCTTGGCAAAGTACAGGGTCAGTGGAAAAGAGGAAGACCCTCATTGAGATGGTTGGACACAGTGGCTGCAACAATGAGTTCAAGCATAACAACGATTGTAAGGATGGCTCAGGACAGGACACCGGTTCGTTCTGCTGTGCATAGGGTTATTACGAGTGGGAACCGACTCGACGGCACCTAACAACAACAACAAAAAGTTAGTTCTGACTCTTAGTGACCCTATGCAAAACTGAATAAAACACTGCCTAGTCCTGCGACACCCTCACAATCATTGCTATGCTTGAGCCCATTGTTGCAGCTGCCATGTCCACCCATCTCATTGAGGGTCTTCCTCTTTTTTGATGACCCGCTACTCGGTGGGTTTTTCTACTCTATGCAGGGTGTTTTCTTTCTCCAGGGACTCATCCCTCCTGATAACATGTTCAAAGTACGTTAGACGCAGTCTCGCCATCCTTGCTTCTAAAGAGCATTCTGCCTGTACTTCTTCCAAGACAGATCTGTTCGTTCTTCTTGTAGTCTATGGTATATTCAATATTCTTCACCAGTATCATAATTCAAAGGTGTCAGTTCTTCTTTGGTCTTCTTTATTCGTTGTCCAGCTTTCGAATGCATATGAGACAATGGAAAACACCACAGCTTCAGTCAGGCTCACCTTAGTCATCAAAGTGACGTATTTGCTTTTAAGACGGCAGCAGATTTGCCCAACGCAATGTGTCATTTGATTTCTTGACTGCTGCTTCCATGGCTGTTGATTGTGGTTACAAGTAAAATGAAATCTTTGGCAACTTCAATCTTTCCTCCTTTTATCATCATGTTGCTTATTGGTCCAGTTGTGAGAATTTTTGTTTTCTTTATGTTGAGGTATAATTCATACTGAAGGCCATAGTCTTCGATCTCTATCAGTAAGTTTCTCAAGCCCTCTTCACTTTCAGCAAGGTTGTGTTATCTGGATAACTCAAGTTATTAATAAGTCTTCCTCCAATCCTGATGCCGCATACTTCTCATATAGTCCAGCTTCTCAGATTGCTGAGCATACAGATTGAATAAGTAAGGTGAAAGGATACAACCCTGAAGCACACCTCTCCTGACTTTAAACCATGCAGTATCCTCTTGTGTTCTAAAAACTGCCTGTTAATCTATGTAATATTAGCATGCATATAAATTAATATGATAATTGTAATTGGGTTAAGTGCTATATAAGGGGGAAACATAAAGATAGAAAAGTTTATAATAGGTCATTTGATTAGCAAGATATATGTGGAAAAACTTCTCTTCCAAAGTTATGATTCCATGGAAAACAGAACAGTCAGGTAAACTGAGGGGAAAATTGAAGGAATCACAGTCAGAAAAATGGATAATGTATATGCAAGCATATGTTGAAAGAAGGCATGGTGAATAAGAAGGACCGAAAGATCTTTTAGTTGCAATTAGGGAGAGTGTGATATAGATGAGCCCCAAGATTTAAAAGTGAGTGCCAAAACATGCAGTTTCAGGCAACACTGAGGCCTGTTGTCTTCACCCTAAGAGTAATGAGAAACATTATTTATTGGGGTGACACAATCAGTTTCCCTCACTTAACAAGTTGCTCTGGATAGAAACAAAATGAAAGGGGCAAATACAATTATTGTTAGACTAGGAAAAAATCTATGGTAACTTGGACTAGGGAAGAGGCTTTGAAGACTGTGAGAAGTGTTCAAGCTTGTGATATTTTTATTAGGTTAAATCAATAGAGAGAGGTAGATGTCATAAGATGATTCTTAGATTTCTGACTTATATAACCTGTTGTGTAGCGGAACCATTAGTGAAGAAAGACAGTGATAAAGGACTGAGTTTGGGGGTAAATATTGTAAGTTTAGTTGTTTGTGTGTGTGTGTGTGTGTGTGTGTGTGTAAGGGTACTTCAGTTTTCCCTTCCAGCATGTAAAGACCCTGAAAATTGCCATCCCCATACTCACAACAAGTAAAAGGCTGAATACCTTAAAATCAAAAATTCTTCATAGATCTGTCAGATAATTGAGTTCACAGGGAAAATCACTATCCTGAAAACTGGAAAAAGAGGCAGATTCAGAAAATCACAGGTTACCAGGGGTAGAAACTGCCCGGGGACCCAGATTCAGATAATTGACTAATTGCTGGTGACTGAGCGTGGACTATGGTTAAGGGTTTTGGTTAGAAATTTGAACCCACCAGCTACTCTGTGGGAGAAAGTTGTGCTAGTCTGCTCCTGTAAAGATTTACAGTCTTGGAAATCCTATGGGGCAGTTCAACTCTATTCTATAGGGTCCCTATGAGTTGGAATGAACTCGATGGCAATAGATATATTTTTTTTTTCCCTCCAAGTATGAACTAGCTTGAGAGGTTAAAAACCCCAGCCTAGGGAACCCCAAAAATTTTGTGAATTTTACCCACAGGAATCCCATGGGGAGGAAGGGGGAAAATAGCTAATTTCAGCCCCTCTATCCTTTTATCCTTTAATGTTTTTGTCCTTTAATGTGGGAGAAGAGAAATACTCAACTCTAGCTCTCTCTAGTCTTCCTATCTCACCTAAGGAATGAAATAGAAACTGCTGAGTAGCACTTATGAAGGTTAAAACCCAGGGAATGTATGAAATAAGAGTCTAGGGAAACTGGAGTTGACAAAAATGAAATAAAATGCTTGAAGATAGTGAGTTGAAATGGACTGGTATTGGCCATTTTGAATCTGACAATCATATGGTCTATGTCAAATTGAAGAGGAATGGCATTACATTCACTGTCAAAAATAACACTTCAAGATCTATCCTGAAGTACAATGCTGTCCGTGATAGGATAATATCCATATGCCTACAAAGAAGACCGATTAGTATAACTATTATTGAAATTTACACACCAACCACTAATGCAAAAGATGAAGAAATTGAGTTTTACCAACTTTTGCAGTCTGAGATTGATCAAACATGCAATTAAGTGCATTGATAATTACGGGTGATTGGAATGCAAAAGTTGGAAACAATGAAGAGTCAGTAGTTGGAAAATATGGCCATGGTGATAGAAAGGAAGCCAGAGATTACATGACAGAATTTTGTAAGACCATCAACCTAGTCATTGAAATATCTTTTTTCAACAACATATACAAGTGAGGACTATACACGCAGACCTTACCAGATAGAATACACAGGAATCAAACCTACTACAACTGTGGAGACAGTATCATCAGACAGAAACAAGGCCAGGGCCAACTGCAAAACAGACCATGAATTGCTCATATGCAGGTTCAAGTTGAAGCTGAAGAAAATTAAAACAAGTCCGTGAAAGACGAAGTATGACCTGAGTATATTCCCCCTGAATTTAGAGACCGTCTTAAAATAGATTTGATACATTGAATGTTAAAAACCAAAGACCAGACAAGTTGTGGGTCAGTGAAAAGGAGGGACACTCTCAAGGAGATGGATTGACACAGTGGCTGCAAAGATGGGCTCAAGCATAGCAATGATTGCGAGGATGGCGCAGGACCAAGCATTATTTCATTCTGTTGTACATGGCTATGATTGGCTATGAGTGGAAATTGACCTGAGAGCACCTAATAACAATATATCATTAAATTAATTGTACAACCCACTGCCGTCAATTAAAAATACTTTTTTTTTTCTTTTTCAGTACATTAAGTAGGAGATTGTTATATACCCTAAGTTCAGATAAGGTAAGTAATTATGCCCCTTACATAAAATTATCACTTCACTTTTTTGTGGTATCTTTCTCATTAGCTGTATATTCACGGTACTCATCTACTTGGACTTTATAGGTAACAGTGAGAAATTTTTTCTGTTGCTTTTTGATGGAGTCAAACTGCAAGTCTCTCATTTTTTCTAACAAAAGAGTGACTGAAATGGATTAAAGGAAAACTTCAGACTTTAAGAAATGTTTCACGATTGCTTCTTTTTGACCTGAAGACATTGATATATGACTTCTTAGATGAAAGAAATTTCCTGTTCTCCTTTTCCATGAACTGGATGCTTTTTTATTTGAAAATATGAGTGGTTAATGTTAGCCTTCCATTGCTCTGACACCTTATTTGAGATTAGTGTTGGTCAAAACTTTGGATGCCTGTTCTCTGAACTTTGAATTGCCTAACTTTTCTAAAGTATACTTTCTAAAACCTTGTATACTTATTTGTCTTGTTTTTATCACTGTCTATGTCTTGATAAGGAAGAAAAGAGTTTGAACCTCTAATTTACTATAATAAACGTAAGAAAAAAAGCTACTGATAAAATTTGTTTTATGAAAATGTGCTGTAAATAAAAATCATTGTCACCATTATATTTTTTTCACTTGAAACACAAAATATGAGAGAACTATATTTACCTGGTTTTTATATTTACCCTGAGGTTAGGAACACTATACTTTGCATTTTAGTGTTTCTAGTCCAGTAAGAAGGAGTCCTGGTGACACAGAGTTTAAATGTTCAGCTGCTAAGCAAAAGGTCAGCAGTTCAATCCACCAGCTGCTTCTTGGAAACCATGTGGGGCAGTTCTACTCTATCCTATAGGGTTGCTATGAGTTGGAATCGACTTGATGGCAATGGGTTTGGCTTTTTTTGATTAGTCCAGTGGGATGGAAAGACTAAAGGCCAAGTATGGTCAGAGTTTTAATAAGCAATGGGGTAGAGAACACTATAGATAACACCTTTTAGGCTGGGGTCTGGGAAACATGGTTTGAGGAGACTTCTAAGTCAACAGGCAAAATAATTCTATTATGAAAACATTCTGCATCCCACTTTGAATTGTGGCGCCTGGGGTCCTAAATGCCAACAAGCGACCATCTAAGATACATCAATTGGTCTCAACCCACCTGGAGCAAAGGCAAAGGAAGAACACCAAGGCCACACGACAACTAAGAACCCAAGAGACAGAAAGGGCCACATGAACCAGAGACCTACATTATCCTGAGACCAGAAGAACTAGTTGGTGCCCAGCCACAATCGATGTCTGCCCTGTCAGGGAGCACAACAGACAACTCCTGAGGGAGCAGGAGACCAATGGGATACAGACCCCAAATTCTCATTAAAAGACCATACCTAATGGTATGACTGCGACTAGAGGAATCCCAGAGACAATGCTCCCCAGAACTTCTGATGGCACAGGACAGGAACCATCCCCGAAGACAACTCATCAGGCATGAAAAGGACTGGTCAGCAGGGGGGAGAGAGATGCTGATGAAGAGTGAGCCAATTAAATTAGGTGGACACTGGAGAGTGTGTTGGCAACTCTTGACTGGAGGGAGGATGGGAAGATAGAGAGAGAGGGAAGATGGCAAAAGTGGCACGAAACGAGAGACTGAAAGGGCTGACTCAACAGGGGGAGAGCAAGTGGGAGAAGGGAGTAAGATGTATGTAAACCTACATGTGACAGACTGATTGGAATGGTAAATGTTCACTTGAAGCTTAATAAAAATTAATTAAAAAAAAAAAGATAACACCTTTTAGATTCTTGTAGGCTGCACTTTGTCCATACAAAAGGAAATAATTGAAGCTTAGATTTTCTATGATCATTTCTGAAAGTTATTGCATAAAAAGGCAATTATATACGTAGTATTGATAACCTGCTTTATAGAGCTGATCTGTCAAGGCAAGTTATTATCTCCCTCCTACTTCAACTCCACATACCTATTTCTTGAACTGTACCCTTCTTAGGAGAAAGTCACTCACCTGGGTAGAAAAGGCTTTTTTTTTTTTTTTTTGGTTCTTGTTGTTATTATTGAAATAAACAAAACTATGCTTCCCATTATGACCAAAACAAGTTCTAAAAAGGGAGCTATTTTATATTTAGGGAAAAAATACATTTTTAACATGTCCTTTAAAAAACTGTCTGTATTCAGATTAATTGTAGTAGAACACATTAGAATGCATAAAAAATATTGCTATTTCTCTCCAATTATTTTCTGGAAAAAATTGATCAATTATATTGATAATAATCCCTCTAATAAAAAATAGGATCTGTTTAATGAAACCTCCTTATGTACAGAGTTGGCATAAGAATCTTAAAAGCCAAAGAGTTAAAGTTTGAAGACATACTAGATTGGTCTTCCACCTTGTTAGAAGATAATATTGTATTTGTTAGTCTAACTCTAGCTGTTACAATAAACAGACCAAAAACAGTTTAAAAATGAAAGAAGGTTATTTCTTTTTTATGTAATAGTCAAAGTATGCATTCTGGTTGACTGAAAATTTTCATTTTAAGTTATGATTCAGAGAACCAAGCTCATTTCACCTTGCAACGCCAGCCTCTCTTAGGACTATATGGTTATCTGCATTTATTTGGTGGGAGAGCTTGCCTGTGAGGTGGTGGTAGAAGCATATTTGTTTATATTTACTGCAAGAATACAGCCATGTATTTCCTAGTTAATTGGAAGAGAGGATGGGAATTATTAACCAGCTGTATCCTAAGAAGAATATATTTTTTCTTTATGAAGAGCTAATAATATCATCCATAGTCTAGAATTTTTACCAACAAATATTCATCCAAAGACTTCTTTCCATACGTAGAATGCCCTCAAATCCCTCTGTAATGAAAACAATTGAAAGACCCACCCAGTCACTGCAGCCACTTCAAATTCCACTATCTCTTAGTGACACACAGTCCAGTTGTAAGAGGATAAGTCAAAAAGTATTGCTACAAAATCATAGGAACTTTTATTAAACGAAAACATCAAAATGTGAAGCTGTTGTTTTTCAACATATCATCCATCTAGGTCTATACATTCCCAGGCATCTGTTCATACCGCGGGGCTTGCGTGTTGTTGTGATGCTGCAAGCTTTGCCACCAGTATTCAAATACGAGGAAGGTCACCCATGCTGGACAGGTTTCAGCTGAGCTTCCAGACTAAGACAGACTAGGCAGAAGGACTCAGCAGTCTACTTCTGAAAAGAATTAGCTAGTGAAAACCTTATGAATAGCATCAGGACACTGTCTGATATACTGCCGAAAGATGAGCCCCTCAGGTTGGAAGGCACTCAAAATACTAATGGGAAGAACTGTCTCCTCAGAGCAGAGTTGACCTTAATGATGTGAATGGAGTCAAGTTTTTGGGACCTTCATCTGCTGATGTGGCATGACTTAAATGAGAAGAAGAGCTGCAAACATCCATTAATAATTGGCAAGTGGAATACACGAAGTATAAATCTAGGAAAATTGGAAATCATCAAAAATATCATCATCATAAACATTGAAATCCTAGGCAATAATGAGCTGACCAGTATTGGTCATTTTGAATCAGGCAATCATATGGTCTACAATGCCAGAAATGACAACTTGAAGAGAAATGGTATTCCATTCATTGTCAAAAAGAACATTTCAAGATCTATCCTGAAGTACTATGCTGTCAGTAATAGGATAATATCCATATGCCTACAAGGAAGACCAGTTAATATGACTATCATTCAAATTTATGCACCTATCACTGAGGCCAAAGCTGAAGAAATTGAAGAATTTTTACCAACTTCTGCAGTCTGAAATTGATCGAACGTGAACTCAGGATGCACTGGTAATTACTGGTGACTGGAATGCTAAAATTGGAAACAGAGGAGTGGCAGTTGGAAAATACGGCCTTGGTGATAGAAATGATGCAGAAGATCATTCTTTTGGCAAAGTCAGTATTCTTCACCAACACCACAATTAAAGGCGTCAATTCTTCTTTGGTCTTCCTTATTCATTGTCCAGCTTTCTCACGCATATGAGGTGACTAAAAACACTATGGCTTGGTTCAGGCACACCTTAGTCTTCAAGGTGACATATTTGCTTTTTAACACCTTAAAGTGGTCTTTTGCAGCAGATTTGCCCAATGCAATTTTGATTTCTTGACTGATGCTTCCATGGATGTTGATTGTGGATCTGAATAGAATGAAATTCTTGACAACTTCAATCTTTTCTCCATTTATCATGGCGTTGTTTATTGGTCCGATTGTGGGGATTTTTGTTTTCTTTATGTTAAGGTGTAATCCATAATGAAGGCTGTGGTCTTGGATCTTCATCAGTAAGCACTTCAAGTCCTCTTCACTTTCAGCAAGCAAGGTTGTGTCATCTGCATGACGAAGGTTGTTAATGAGTCTCCTCCAATCCTGATGCAGTGTTCTTTTTCATATAGTCCAGTTTCTCAGAGTATTTGCTCAACATACAGATTGGGTAAGTATGGTGAAAGGATACCACCCTGATGCACATCTTTCCTGACTTTAACCCACATGAAGGGGTAATATTGATAGATTTTCTCGAAGGACACAGGCCAATCACATGGGCTTATTATGAAGAAGTTTTCAGAATGGTGAAAACTGCGTTGGTCAGAGGAAATCAAGGAAAATTGCATCAAGGAATTTTTCCCCAACACGACTATGCACCTGCTCATTCTTTGAGGGTAGCAAGGGCGGTCCTATAAGAATTTCCTTGGAAAACCTTACTCCATCCAACCTACAACCCTGATCTTGCCCCCTCAGACTTCTTTTTGTTCTCAAAACTCACAGAACATATAAAAGGAACACAATTTGTGTCTCCAAGGATGCCAAAACTGCCGTTTGGACATAGTATAAACCAAAAAGTGCAGAATTCTTCCGGGAGGGGTTAGAGAGATGGCAACACTGCCTTCAGCAGTGTATAGGTCTGTTGCTGTCATTAGCTGCCATGGAGTCCATTCAGACTCATAGCGACCTTATGAACAACAGAACGACACACTGCCCAGTCTACTGCCATCCTCGCAATCCTTGTTATCTTTGAGCCGGTTGTTGCAGCCACTGTGTCAGTCCATCTCATTGAGGGCCTTCCTCTTTTTCCCTGACCCTCTACTTTACCAAGTATGCTGTCCTTCTCCAGGAACTGAGCCTATGTCCAAGCTGTACTGAAGGCATTGGCAAAAAACAAGACTCCAGGGATTGGCAGAATACCAACTGAGATGTTTCAACAAATGGATACAGCCCTGGACATGCTCACTTGGTCTATGCCAAGAAATTTGGAAGACAGCTACCTGGTCAATTGGCTGGAAACAATCCATATTTATGCTTATTCCAAACAAAGATCCAAACAAATGTAGAAATTATCACACAATACCATTAATATCACACACAAGTAAAATTATGCCAAAGATCGTTCAGAAGTGACTGTAGCAGTACATTGACAGGGAATTGCCAGAAATTCAAGCCGAACTCAGAAGAGAATTTGCAATGAGGGATATCATTACTGATGTCAGATGGATCCTGGCTGAAAGAAGAGAATACCAGAAGAATGTTTACCTGTATTTTATTGACTATGCAAAGGCAGTTTACTGTGTGGCTCATAATGAATTATGGACAACATTTCAAAGAATGAGAATTCCAGAACACTTCAGTGTGCATCTAAGGAATCTGTACATAGAATAAGAGTGAGTCATTTGAACAGAACAAAGGGATACTGAATAAACAAATCTATCTTGGAAGAAGTACAGCCAGAATGCTCCTTAGAAGCAAGCATGGCAAGACTTCATCTCATGTACTTTGGACATGTTATTAAGAGGGCCCAGTTCCTGGAGAAGGACACCATGCTTGGTAAAGTAGAGGGTCAGGGAAAAAGAGGAAGACCCTCAATGAGATGGATTGACACAGTGGCTGCAACAACCGGCTCAAGGATAACAAGGATCGTGAGGATGGCACTAGATCGTTGTTGTTCATAAGGTCGCTGTGAGTCTGAACGGACTCCACAGCACCTAACACCAACAACAGGCCTATACACCACTGAAGGCAATGTTTCCATCTCTCTAACCCCTCCCCGAAGAATTCTGCACTTGTTGATTTATACCACGTCCAAACGGCAGTTTTGGCATCCTTGGAGACACAAATTGTATTCCTTTTATATGCTCTGTGAGTTTTGAGAACAAAAAGAAGTCTGAGGGGGCAAGATCAGGGTTGTAGGTTGAATGGAGTAAGGTTTTCCAAGGAAATTCTTATAGGACCGCCCTTGCTACCCTCAAAGAATGAGCAGGTGCATAGTCGTGTTGGGAAAAAATTCCTTGATGCAATTTTCCTTGAATTTTGTGACCAATGCAGTTTTCACCATTCTGAAAACTTCTTCATAATAAGCCCATGTGATTGGCCTGTGTCCTTCGAGAAAATCTATCAAGATTACTCCTTTGGAGTCCTAAAAAGGGAAAAGAAAAACAGCCTCCCTAACCTTCTGAGCAGCCTTCCCTCTCTTGACTCATCTTTGAGTTCTGCCCGATTTCCTTAAAATGTCTGATCTAAAAACTGCTCTTCTGTGTGGAACAGGATTCACATAACTTGTTGCAAAGCTTCAGTGATTTGGTCAGATGTCCCTTTGAGTTTTGTTAAAAATTTGATGTTAGTCCTGACCTCAAAATTGTTTTTATCCGTGGCACAGAAAGTTATCCTTTTTCTTTTTTTTTTCCTGAAGGCATCCTAACAGGACTAAAAAAAAATAAGTCAAGCGTATTACTGAGAGAACTTGTCTGCAGCCATGTATTTATCACAGAGACATGTTTAATCACATTTTGTTTGGAATAAACCCATGCATATATGAACTGGAACAATACTTTTTGACTTAACCCGGTGTATATTCCTGCAACATATAAACTGAGAAATAATATGTCCTCACCACATTCAAACTACAGTGATGGAGCAGGACTGTAATAATTAGAATAAAATATCTTATTCAAAAGAAGGAAGCATGGGCAACAAAGAATAGCTCGATTCATAATAATTATGCAACCCTGCTGGTCAGCTATTTTGAAGACCCTCTTGTACTAGCTATGGAGAAGAGTTATTGATTAGATCAGGTACTCCCTCTGAGAGGAACTCCCTTCTCCTTCTGCACAAGCTAATATTTTCTTGCAATATGTTACTGTAAGGAGCAAAGAACAACAAATATACTCTAATAAACTAAGTATAATTTAACATTTACTCTTGAGCTATAGTTTATAAACCAAAAACGAAACCCAGCTAAATTCAGACAATAATGGATATAGTTATAAGAATTGTCCCTGCTGATGAATGTATAGCTTTATTGGCAGCAAATATTAAGAACCTCTTCAAGCTCCTAAGTGGTAAAAGAAACTTTGATTTTTATTTTAAATAAAATTATTAACATCTCTATGACCAATTTTGCATAAACCTAGAGTAAGTTAGTTTAATCATTGCAATATTTAGTTTTTACATTTTGTAAATTTGTTTCACGTATGCTAGAATGAATGTAATCTTGTTTCCCTAGTTCACACTGTATTCCTAATACCTAGCAATGTGCCTACCACGTAAATACTGAGTGAACTAATGAATTAATGTAGATAATTCTTCTAAAAACCTCATGACATAATCTGTATTATAATGATCTTATAGGCGAAGAAACTGGGAAATGCAAGGTTAACTGATTTACCAAACTGACATAGGCTCTCAAAGAAACAATTAAGTCTAATGTGTGTGAATGAACATCCTTTGTTATTGGCTATATAAATATAAATATGACTATAGTTGAGATTAAAAAAGAATATAGGAATATATGTATACATATGCATATATATGAAAGTATATAAATAGAAGTATATATAAAAACAAACCCATTGCTGTCGAGTCAATTCCAACTCATAGAGACCATGTAGGACAGATTAGAACTGCCCTAGAGAGTTTCCAAAGAGCACCTGGTGGATTAAAACTGCTGACCTTTTGGTTAGCAGCTGTAGCTCTTAACCACTATACTACCAGGGTTTCCAGAAACATATGTATGAAAGTATATATACTGTATGTGTACACACACAGGAGCACACACATTATTTTCATTTTGTAAAAGAGGATGTAGGGGCTAGATACCACCTAAGGTTCTTTTCAGTTCCTTAATTACAAGTAGAGTCCACGTGTACTTTTTTCTTCCAGTGTTTTGCAACTAGCCTATTTGTTCATGCATGGACTTGCTTTTAAAGCATTAATCATTAGCTGGTTTACTTATAGGTAAGGGTTGATGTATTCTGGCATGGCGTCACCTCCATAGAGCAAGCGACATTCATAGACAGGGCAGTCAAGTCAAGTGCAAGGCACAGACACCAGTGACACAGTCACATTTTTTGACACCCTTATACTCAGCATATATATAAAATTCTTCAATCAGATAAAGTGATTGGGTTAGATGTCTCACAGGTCAGTGTAAATTTTAAAACTCTGTGATTCTACCTGGTAATCTTCCAAATCTTTTTTTATCTCAAGAGGTTGTAACTGCATAAACCGAACTAAACCCATTACCGTCGAGTTGATTCCAACTCATAGCGACGCTGTAGGATAGAGTAGAACTGCCTCATAGAGTTTCCAAGGAGTGCTTGGTGGATTTGAACTGCAGACCTTTTGGTTAGCAGCAGTAGCACTTAACCATTACACCACCAGGGTTTAAAGTAAAACGTGCAAGTGTTTACAAAGATTAATTAAGTGAATGAATTTTTAGCATTACTGTATCTGGAAATAGTAGCATATTTTCTAGATCTTGGGAAATCTTTTTAAACCTGTGACTGTCAGGCTAAGTGACAAGAATAAATATTCTCTACCTTTGTAAACATATTTAGAATATTAGTTAGGAAGTAACATACTATCTTGTTCTATCTCTTCTGTGTGTAGATTAATAACTGAATTTAATATTAATAAAAGTAACTGATTGGATTACTAACAAAATTGCAAATAAGTGCTGTATTTAATTGTCTTCTTTCCTAGAAAAAAAAAATCTTAAGCTATTAATTTCTTATTTTTTGTGTACTCTTTTTACCTTAAAAAATAAAAAAAAAAAAAAGAATTCTTAAGGCAAAGTTTTTATGAGGATAATAAAATATCAATATAGTAGCAATTTAATAACTTACAAAAATAACATTTCTGGGGCGGGGCCAAAATGGTGGACTAGGTGAACGCTACTGCGGATCCCTCTTGCAACAAAGACTTGGAAAAACAAGTAAATCAATCACATACATAACAATCTACAAACTCTGAACAACAAACACAGATTTAGAGACGGAGAACGAACAAATATGGGGAAGCAGCGATTGTTTTCAGAGCCTGGAGCCAGCATACCAGTCAGGTGACCTTCGGAGCCCGATTTGGGGCAGAGCCCAGGGGGGCAGACGGCACAGACAAGGGGCCCAGCCCTAGCCCCCGAACTCATTCCGGGAGGAAGCCCAGCCGGTTTGCGTAGGCGGCGTGGTGGCGCAGCCGGTGGGAGAAGTCCCCAGGACGCAGTGACTGGTCTTGGAGCGGGGAGAGCAGCGTCCCAGCCGGGGAGCCAGCCCGCCAGGATTTTGGCGGGGCGTGGGCGTGGCGTGAGTGCGGGGAGCAGCTTCATCCCCCTGAACTGACCTGGGGGGGCTCCAGCCAGTTTGCGCAGGCAGCGCGGCGGCGCAGCCAGTGGGAGAAGTCCCCGGGAGGCAGTGGCTCGTCTTGGAGCGGGGAGAGCGGCATCCCAGCCGGGACGCGCAGTCACGGCGCAGGTGCGGAGAGCTGCTCCGCTCTCTGGAGCTGACCCCGGTGGGGGGGGCCAGCCTGTTCGCGGAGGTGGCGCGGCGATGCGGCTGGTGGGACGGGGAGTCTCCGGGAGGCAGCGACTGATTTTGGAGTCGGGAGTACACCGTCCTAGTACGGGAACCTTAACCTTGTGTGTGGTGCTGACAGCGGAGGATCTGACCGTGACTCCAGTGGGCCAGACCCCCCGGGGGCAATCTCCACACAGCCAGCACACATAGGCCACGCGCCCCACGGAAATCTCAGATATAATAGTCATTCCAAGGAAGACAAGCAACTCTGGCTATATTCTGAGGTGCTACTCTCCTAGCTCTCTGATCCCTCCCCCACCCTCTCCAGGCGGCTCCATTAACATCCAAATACCCTGAGCCAGAGGGAGAACTCTGATAGAGATCTGACTGCATTTTTTTTTAGCGGATTTTCTGGAAAAACTAGTTTCCCAGTGATGGCTCGGAGAGAGCAGTCCATATCAAACCACATAAAGAAGCAGACCATGACAGCTTCTACAACCCCCCAAACAAAAGAAGCAAAATCTTTCCCAAATGAAGATACAATCCTGGAATTATCAGATACAGAATATAAAAACCTAATTTACAGAATGCTTCAAGACATCACAAACGAAATAAGGCAAACTGCAGAAAAAGCCAAAGAACACACTGATAAAACTGTTGAAGAACTCAAAAAGATTATTCAAGAACATAGTGGAAAAATTAATAAGTTGCAAGAATCCATAGAGAGACAGCATGTAGAAATCCAAAAGATTAACAATAAAATTACAGAATTAGACAATGCAATAGGAAGTCAGAGGAGCAGACTCGAGCAATTAGAATGTAGACTGGGACATCTGGAGGACCAGGGAATCAACACCAACATAGCTGAAAAAAAATCAGAGAAAAGAATTGAAAAAAATGAAGAAACCCTAAGAATCATGTGGGACTCTATCAAGAAGGATAACTTGCGAGTGATTGGAGTCCCAGAACAGGGAGGGGGGAACAGAAAACACAGAGAAAATAGTTGAAGAACTCCTGACAGAAAACTTCCCTGACATCATGAAAGACGAAAGGATATCTATCCAAGATGCTCATCGAACCCCATTTAAGATTGATCCAAAAAGAAAAACACCAAGACATATTATCATCAAACTCGCCAAAACCAAAGATAAACAGAAAATTTTAAAAGCAGCCAGGGATAAAAGAAAGATCTCCTACAAGGGAGAATCAATAAGAATAAGTTCAGACTACTCAGCAGAAATCATGCAGGCAAGAAGGGAATGGGACGACATATACAGAACACTGAAGGAGAAAAACTGCCAGCCAAGGATCATATATCCAGCAAAACTCTCTCTGAAATATGAAGGCGTAATTAAGGTATTTACAGATAAACACAAGTTTAGAGAATTTGCAAAAACCAAACCAAAGCTACAAGAAATACTAAAGGATATTGTTTGGTCAGAAAACCAATAATATCAGATACCAGCACAATACAAGGTCACAAAACAGAATGTCCTAATATCAACTCAAATAGGGAAATCACAAAAACAAATTAAGATTAATTAAGAAAAAATAGAATAAAATAATAAAATAATACACATAACAGGGAATCATGGAAGTCAATAGGTAAAAGATCACAATAATTAAAAAGAGGGACTAAATACAGGAGGCATTGAACTGCCGGATGGAGAGTGATACAAGGCGATATAGAACAATACAAGTTAGGTTTTTACTTAGAAAAATAGGGGTAAATAATAAGGTAACCACAAAAAGGAATATCAACTCCATAACTCAAGATAAAAGCCAAGAAAAACGTAACGACTCAACAAACACAAAGTTAAACATTATGAAAATGAGGATCTCACAAGCTACTAAGAAAAACGTCTCAGCACAAAAAAGCATGTGGAAAAATGAAATGACCAACAACACACATGAAAAGGCATCAAAATGACAGCACTAAAAACTTATTTATCTATAATTACGCTGAATGTAAATGGACTAAATGCACCAATAAAGAGACAGAGAGTCTCGGACTGGATAAAGAAACACAATCCATCTATATGCTGCCTACAAGAGACACACCTGAGACTTACAGACACAAACAAACTAAAACTCAAAGGATGGAAAAAAATATATCAAGCAAACAATAAGCAAAAAAGAAGAGGAGTAGCAATATTAATTTCTGACAAAATAGACTTTAGACTTAAATCCACCACAAAGGATAAAGAAGGACACTATATAATGATAAAAGGGACAATTGATCAGGAAGACATAACCATATTAAATATTTATTCACCCAATGACAGGGCTGCAAGATACATAAATCAAATTTTAACAGAATTGAAAAGCGAGATAGATACCTCCACAATTATAGTAGGAGACTTCAACACACCACTTTCGGACAAGGACAGGACATCCAGAAAGAAGCTCAATAGAGACACGGAAGACCTACTTACAACAATCAACCAGCTTGACCTCATTGACTTATAAAGAACTCTCCACCCAACTGCTGCAAAATATACTTTTTTTCTAACGCCCATGGAACATTCTCTAGAATAGACCACATATTAGGTCGTAAAACAAACCTTTGCAGAGTCCAAAACATCGAAATATTACAAAGCATCTTCTCAGACCACAAGGCAATAAAACTAGAAATCAATAACAGAAAAACTAGGGAAAAGAAATCAAATACTTGGAAACTGAACAATACCCTCCTGAAAAAAGACTGGGTTATAGAAGACATCAAGGAGGGAATAAGGAAATTCATAGAATGCAACGAGAATGAAAATACTTCCTATCAAAACCTCTGGGACACAGCAAAAGCAGTGCTCAGAAGGCAATTTATATCGATAAATGCACACATACAAAAAGAAGAAAGAGCCAAAATCAGAGAACTGTCCCTACAACTTGAACAAATAGAAAGTGAGCAACAAAAGAATCCATCAGGCACCAGAAGAAAACAAATAATAAAAATTAGAGCTGAACTAAATGAATTAGAGAACAGAAAAACCATTGAAAGAATTAACAAAGCCAAAAGCTGGTTCTTTGAAAAAATTAACAAAATTGATACACCATTGGCTAGACTGACTAAAGAAATACAGGAAAGGAAACAAATAAGCCGAATAAGAAATGAGAAGGACCCCATCACAACAGAACCAAATGAAATCAAAAGAATCATTTCAGATTACTATGAAAAATTGTACTCTAACAAATTTGAAAACCTAGAAGAAATGGATGAATTCCTGGAAAAACACTACCTACCTAAACTAACACATTCAGAAGTAGAACAACTAAATAGACCCATAACAAAAAAAAGAGATTGATAAGGTAATCAAAAAACTTTCAAAAAAAAAAGCCCTGGCCCGGATGGCTTCACTGCAGAGTTCTACCAAACCTTCAGAGAAGACTTAACACCACTACTACTGAAGGTATTTCAAAGCATAGAAAATGGCGGAATACTACCCAACTCATTCTATGAAGCCACCATCTCCCTGATACCAAAACCAGGTAAAGACATTACAAAAAAAGAAAATTATAGACCTATATCCCTCATGAACATAGATGCAAAAATCCTCAACAAAATTCTAGCCAATAGAATCCAACAACACATCAAAAAAATAATTCACCATGATCAGGTGGGATTTATACCAGGTATGCAAGGCTGGGTTAATATCAGAAAAACCATTAATGTAATCCATCACATAAATAAAACAAAAGATAAAAACCACATGATCTTATCAATTGATGCAGAAAAGGCATTTGACAAAGTCCAACACCCATTTAGGATAAAAACTCTTACCAAAATAGGAATTGAAGGAAAATTCCTCAACATAATAAAGGGCATCTATGCAAAGCCAACAGCCAATATCACTCTAAATGGAGAGAACCTGAAAGCATTTCCCTTGAGAACGGGAACCAGACAAGGATGCCCTTTATCACCGCTCTTATTCAACATCGTACTTGAAGTCCTAGCCAGGGCAATTAGGCTAGACAAAGAAATAAAGGGTATCCGGATTGGCAAGGAGTAAGTAAAGTTATCACTATTTGCAGATGACATGATCTTATACACAGAAAACCCTAAGGAATCCTCCAGAAAAGTACTGAAACTAATAGAAGAGTTTGGCAGAGTCTCAGGTTATAAGATAAACATACAAAAATCACTTGGATTCCTCTACATCAACAAAAAGTACATCGAAGAGGAAATAACCAAATCAATACCATTCACAGTAGCCCCCAAGAAGATAAAATACTTAGGAATAAATCTTACCAAGGATGTAAAAGACCTATACAAAGAAAACTACAAAGCTCTACTACAAGAAATTCAAAAGGACATACTTAAGTGGAAAAACATATCCTGCTCATGGATAGGAAGACTTAACATAGTAAAAATGTCTATTCTACCAAAAGCCATCTATACATATAACGCACTTCCAATCCAAATTCCAATGTCATATTTTAAGGCGATAGGGAAACAAATCACCAATTTCATATGGAAGGGAAAGAAGCCCCGGATAAGCAAAGCATTACTGAAAAAGAAGAAGAAAGTGGGAGGCCTCACTCTACCTGATTTCAGAAGCTATTATACAGCGACAGTAGTCAAAACAGCCTGGTACTGGTACAACAACAGGCACATAGACCAATGGAACAGAATTGAGAACCCAGATATAAATCCATCCACATATGAGCAGCTGATATTTGACAAAGGCCCAGTGTCAGTTAATTGGGGAAAAGACGGTCTTTTTAACAAATGGTGCTGGCATAACTGGGTATCCATTGGCAAAAAAATGAAACAGGACCCATACCTCACACCAAGCACAAAAACTAACTCCAAGTGGATCAAAGACCTAAACATAAAGACTAAAACGATAAAGATCATGGAAGAAAAAATAGGGACAACGTTAGGAGCCCTAATACAAGGCATAAACAGAATACAAAACATTACCAAAAATGATGACGAGAAACCAGATAACTGGGAGCTCCTAAAAATCAAACACCTATGCTCATCTAAAGACTTCACCAAAAGAGTAAAAAGACCACCTACAGACTGGGAAAGAATTTTCAGCTATGACATCTCCGACCAGCGCCTGATCTCTAAAATCTATATGATTCTGTTAAAACTCAACCACAAAAAGACAAACAACCCAATCAGGAAGTGGGCAAAGGATATGAACACACATTTCACTAAAGAAGATATTCAGGCAGCTAACAGATACATGAGAAAATGTTCTCGATCATTAGCCATTAGAGAAATGCAAATTAAAACTACGATGAGATTCCATCTCACACCAACTAGACTGGCATTAATCCAAAAAACACAAAATAATAAATGTTGGAGAGGCTGCGGAGAGATTGGAACTCTTATACACTGCTGATGGGAATGTAAAATGGTACAACCACTTTGGAAATCTATCTGGCATTATCTTAAACAGTTAGAAATAGAACTACCATACAACCCAGAAATCCCACTCCTCGGAATATACCCTAGAGATACAAGAGCCTTCACACAAACAGATATATGCACACCCATGTTTATTGCAGCTCTGTTTCCAATAGCAAAAAGCTGGAAGCAACCAAGATGTCCTTCAACGGATGAATGGGTAAATAAATTGTGGTATACTCACACAATGGAATACTACGCATCGATAAAGCACAGTGACGAATCTCTGAAACATTTCATAACATGGAGGAACCTGGAAGGCATTATGCTGAGCGAAATTAGTCAGAGGCAAAAGGACAAATATTGTATAAGACCACTATTATAAGATCTTGAGAAATAGTAAAAACTGAGAAGAACACATACTTTTGTGGTTACGAGGAGGGGAGGGAGGGAGGGAGGGATAGGGTCTTTTACTGATTAATCAGTAGATAAGAACTGCTTTAGGTGAAGGGAAAGACAACACTCAATACATGGAAGGTCAGGTCAATTGGACTGGTCCAAAAGCAAAGAAGTTTCCGGGATAAAATGAATACTTGAAAGGTCAGCGGAGCAGGGGCGGGGGTCTGGGGAACATGGTTTGAGGGGACTTCTAAGTCAATTGGCAAAATAATTCTATTATGAAAACATTCTGCATCCCACTTTGAAATGTGGCGTCTGGGGTCTTAAATGCTAACAAGCAGACATCTAAGATGCATCAATTGGTCTCAACCCACCTGAAGCAAAGGAAAATGAAGAACACCAAGGTCACACGACAACTAAGAGCCCAAGAGACAGAAAGGGTCACATGAACCAGAGACCTCCATCATGCTGAGACCAGGAGAACTAATTGGTGCCCGGCCACAATCAATGACTGCCCTGACAGGGAGCACAACAGAGAACTCCTGAGGGAGCAGGAGATCAGTGGGATGCAGACCCCAAATTCTCATAAAAAGACTATACTTTATGGTTTGACTGAGACTGGAGGAATCCCGGCAGCAGTGCTCCCGAGACCTTCTGTCGGCACGGGACAGGAACCATCCCCGAAGACAACTCATCAGACATGAAAGGGACTGGGCAGCGGTGGGGAGAGAGATGCTAATGAAGAATGAGCTAATTATATCAGGTGGACACTGGAGAGTGTGTTGGCAGCTCTTGACTGGAGGGGGGATGGGAGGATAGAGAGAGAGGGAAGCTGGCAAAATTGTCACGAAAGGAGAGACTGAAAGGGCTGACTCAATAGGGGGAGAGCAAGTGGGAGAAGGGAGTAAGATGTATGTAAACTTACATGTGACAGACTGGATTTGTAAATGTTCACTTGAAGCTTAATAAAAGTTAATTGAAAAAAATAAATAAATAACATTTCTAAAGCAGGCCTGAGACCAGTACCAATGCTACAATTACTTATTACACCCTATTTTGATTATAGCAATCAATGTTCCACTGAAATACGAAGTTACCTCTAGTTTCATTTTTTTCCCACAAATGCTTATACTCATATAGCTATAATTCTCCAACGTGACCTCCACTATTCTGCCATAATAATGGCAAATGCAATTTTTATAAAGCTAACTATCAAGTCAAAGTATGAATCTTATGCTTCCAATAGTAAAATCTTCCTGGGGATTACTGTGGGCCAGGATCCAATGAATTTTTTAAATAAAAACTTCGTATTGCTGCTCCTCAATATGCCTGGAACAATTCCATATAACATTAATTTGAGATTTATGGGAACATTCTTAAAGAAATAAAAAAAAAAGTTTTATTAATGAAGATGTAGTATATCTCTTAATGAAGAGGCATTAAGAGACATCATCTAAGATCACAGCCTTTTTAGCCAGACTACCAGGGTTCAGATCCCCACAACTACTTCTCATGTGAGAGTAGACAGAGCTTTTATCTCTTAGTGTGTTAGTTTTTCTATGAAATAAGAAATGAGGGTAATAAACATACTCACTTTATAAAATTGTTGTAATGGTTTTCTGATTTAAAATACCCAGAATTATTAGACAAATGCCTAGTACGTAGTAAGTATTTTATAAATGTTGGCTAATATTACAATTTGTGTGTACAAAAGGGGATTAAAAAATAATAACTCTCAATTATTTTCATCAATCTGTTTCTTATTGCTTTTGGTATTCCTCAATCTATAGAAAAATAGATATATGTGCTTTTAAAGCAGTTCTCTTATATTTGGAAAACATTTAATTCATGAAAAAAATGATCTACTACATGTAATATTATATCTCAAAATGACTGAAGGAATTTTGAAAGACAAATATTTTCTTTGATGTTTACCTTTAATGGCATGAAGGATCATTCCAAAATAATGGGCCCAGTTTGCCTGTAACTTTAGAAAAGAACCAAGACAGAATATACATTACAGATGTGGATAATTATGAAACAATGAGGAAAATAATCCAGTTATGTATGAAATAGAACTTCTTGGCAACATGGATGGTTTATGAAGGAAAAGGTTTATTGTGTCTCTTCTTTGTGGTATAGTAATAGATTCTTAATCCATTGCACAGGTAAAGAACAAGTCCTTATAGATTTGCTCCTTTTTTCCCCCAAAACTACAGGGGCTTCGAGATGCCATTTAGGCCCCAAAGATAAAAACAAGTTCTAATAATTTTAAGGAAAATCTTTCAAAAATATATGCCTAACTTTCCATTCTAAGAATGTTGCCAGTAATTTATTATCATTTCTTAATGATGTAAGTCAACATAGGGCAGTTTCTATTTTACATCTCTGCTCCCCGCTCCACCCCGCATGGCTCCCTTGACAAACTCCAAGGCATCTTTCAGTTCCCTTTGCAAACATTAGCAATGACCTCTCCTATGGTACTCTCGTGGAGCTGCTTCTTTTCATCTTTCCATTTTTAGGATCAAGTTCAGTGAGCGGTAACCATCCCAGTGCTGTCCAGTCAATTCCGACTGTGAGTGGTAGATAACTGTTATTCAGTAATTATTTCATGAATATTTTCATTTATGGAGTATTTATTATTATGCCTTTATAGTGTAATAATAACTAATTTAGTATGTAACTAAATCTGATAACTTCAATGATGGTTACACGTATTGGAGGGTGAGATTGTTAGCAAAGATGAGTGATGGGACACATGTTGTTCTGTTGCATTTACAGTTTTGCCTTGATGGAAGTTTGGAATTTGAGTGACTGAAAAGTGGAAGGGTTATAAAATAGGGTATTGTAGAAAAAGGAAGCTGCAGGAGAAATCCTCCATGTTGTGATCAAGGTAGTACATAGGGAGAATTTTAAGATACTTGATCACTATGTAAGGGCATGAGAGGAAGGCTGAGTTTTAAGGATATTGAATGTCACGTTAAGGAGTTTGGCTATTGTCCTTTGAGGGAACAGCTTTGAAGGGTTAGTCTGACTTCTAACCGTAGGTCTTAATCAGGAACATCTGTTCAGAATCTCTTCTTTGTCTCTATATAATACTTCTTGCAAATTGCCCTTCAAGCTTACCAGAATTCAGTTCGGTACAGATTTGCCCCATAACATACTCCCACAGTCATAACATAAACACACAGGGAGAGAATCCTTAAAACTGGTTAGACATTTGCTCCTATTGTGAAATTAACCAAATTATCTTACGTATCACAGTGAAATCATAAAAAGCTCTAAAGCTCATAGTCCTTTAAATAAATCTAATAGAATTTTACATCCATGAATGGATGAGGAAAAGGAATTAAATGTATAGTTTCAATTTTGAGTTTCAAGTGTAAATAGATCTACACATTAATACCAACACATTCTTTTAATATACAAGTTTGACTCAAGTCATTAAATAAATGCATTAGAAGGCACTTTGTCATTAGAGGCACAATTTTATTACCTCTTCATATCACTTTTTTTTTTTTTTTACTCTAACGCAGATATGAAAATGTTGACATTCATTACACAACTTCCTTTGGATTAAATATAACATTAATTAATATTTGTAAGAAGTAAAGCATCTAGAATTAATTACACTTCTATATTCATTAGAATATGGTTGCTTCTTTAGCAGATGCTTATGTCTTTTTGGAGCCCTGGTAGAGGAATTGTTAAGAACTACAGTTGCTAACCAAAAGGTCTGCAGTTCAAATCCACCAGCTACTCCTTAGAAACTCTATGGGCCATTCCACTCTGTTCTATAGGATTGCTATGAGTCAAAATCGACCTGACAGCAATGGGTTTTAAATCTCTTTATTGTAAAACAGTTATCAGTTGATGCATATTTCTTCTTGCAGGTTCTGAATTGGGAATTTGATATACAAAATTCTTTGGTCCCAAATTACGTACAGTGTTTAACTGTCAAAGTTAATTATTTAAATTCAGCTTTTCCTGAAGAAAATCTAGGTAAGAAGCAAATGGCCTCAGCTGAAGCAATTAAACACTTTATAACAACATCAAATATACAAATAAACAAAATAGCCACTAAAAATCAGATCAATTTTTAGCTTCAAAATTGTTACAAAAGTGTACAGGTAAAAAACCAAAAAAGGGTAATATTTTATTATGATCTGTGAACATATTAAAGCTGGTCTTACAATTTAATCAGATAAACATTTGTAGATTAACTATCTGCTCCTCAGAGCAAACATATGCACATTTCTCTAAAACTTTGTTTAGTATTTGGGAGGTTAGATGAACTGACCACCAAGTCTCCTTCCTTCTCAAGTCTTCATGATTCTATCCTCTTGTTTTTTGTTTTTCGTTATTTTTTTTTTAATTCCAACATTCATGCAGTGGTCAAAGAGCTCACTAACAAAGGCTATCATTTTTCTTGGCATTTTCAGGGTCCTTATATATGTCCTACATTCATTTCTGTCTTGCAAATATCATCAAGTCTGTAAACGAGTCTATTTTGAAGGAATCCCTCAAGGTGACTAATATGGAAGCTAGCTCAGAGCATTCTTAAATTTGTTCTATATAGCACTTGCCAGCATTTGTTGAAGTACCTGGTTTCCTGTAAATGCATTACAACTTTCCATCTTCCTTCTGCAGCTCAAAATAGTTATCTAACTCACCATTGTTTCATTTAATGTACTTTACTCCGGGGTAGTTTTTTTTCTCCAGGTATCTAATACATCTATGTCCATACTGCCAAGCAGCAAAATCCTTTCGTATTCAGTTTCTCTTTCCAGATGCTATGAATTTCAGATACAGATGGAAATCTTCCATCCCAACCACACAAGAGACCATTTTACTCAATAACAACTTTTCTTTTTGAAGCCTTAAGTTCATTTTATACATTTAGCAATAAAAATTCTGTTGTCAAAAGTCTTTAGCTTATATTCTTTTGTTCTTTGGACTTTAGTAACTTAGAACTACATTTAAAGAAAAAAAGTCTCTTTTATTTTACAAAGGGAGATAATTCCAACTCTATTTAAATGTTCATGTTTTGATTTTCCTTCTTGATGAAAAATGAGAAATGAGGCATGAGATGTTTCTGGGTAATGAACTGAATATGAGTTTAGTCCTTCAATAGGCAGTGAAATGCTAAGAAGCTTCCTATAAACCATAGGTCATATTTTAAAATGGCCATTATGCTCCCATCTCTCTCTCTCTCTCTTTTTTTTAATCCAACTAAACACTTCTTTTACTTAAAAAAAGTTATACTGTCACAGTTTGTTAAACTTTAGGTCCCATGTTACCATTTTGACTCTAGTCCACGTTCAACAAATTGTCTTTGTTAAAAGAAATTGTGGCTGATATTAGCTGTAGTCTCTATTAGCTTAGCAAAGAGATGAGAGGAACAAGAATAGAATAGGGCAGCTTTTGATGTAGTAAACAAACTGGCAGTGGATATGGTCACGGCATCAGACCTATTTCCGGCAGCAAAGTTGGTGGCAAGGGGAAAATAAAGAGATAATGGGTAAGTCAAAAAGATTCTTAAAATTAAATCACAAAGGCTATAGTTGTAAATAGGCCTTGGAAAATGCCATGCCCAAGCCAGTAAATGATAGCAGGGTCAAGGCAGGCAACCTAGGGAAGGGATGGAGAAGGTGAAAAGATTTATCTACGTTATTGCTCTTATACCTGGCAACATGGTCTCTGTCTTAGGCTCTGGTTTTAGAAGGTCTCAAATGTCAAAAATAGGCTAAAGAATAAAAGTAAATAAATCTAAGAGAGAACATATGGCTGCCTGTGTTACTCAGGATCTAAAGCTCACCGCTTGCGCAGCGCAGCCCATAACCAAAATATCAAGTCTCCAACACCATTCAGGCTCCAGGGCGAGTCCTCCTCACATCTCTTGAAACTGTGTCTGAATTCCAAGATGTGTGGGTTGTTTCACCACCGTCATAGGGAGCAAAACAGTTTAATTAAGAGGACAGGCAAATCAATGAACTCGGGAAATCTGTTTCAGCATGAATAGCATCAATCCTTGTAGAATAAATTATGCTAAGAAAAGTTTAAAAAACTAAGCTGAGCTTTATAGCTATTTAATTTTAAAAGTAATTTAAATAAATGAAATTAATAAGAAATAGTACTTGTGGCCTATGCAACTAAAATGGCATTTCAAAATATCCAAGAAGCGAGAATGAGAAAAAAAAAGCATTTGCTGAAAAGAATTATATACAAACAATAATTCTATAGAGGCTATTTTTGACCATTATAAATCAAGGTAAAATGTTTATAGAAAAGAAATTTGAAAAAAATTGTGGTATTTTCTGTTTTCTTTATAATATCCTGACTTGGAAAAAAATTAGAAGTATTTAAGTACAGTATAAGTTTATATATTGCTATCAGAGGGTGAAAACTATAATAGAGTTTGTGTGAGTAAATTAAAGCAATAGCTTCTGTGATAGTAGTAATTTATTATACAAGACTTCATGACAATGTTTGAATATGATATCTGTCATTAATGTCTGAATCAAGTATTGTCTAAGGGTTTTATTGATAATCCCAGTTATTCCCACTTTGGCAAAGAAAAATGTTTCCACATCAAATTTATTACAGGCTGACCTTAGAATTACAATGACTCAAGAACATTGCATAATTTGCCAATATTGTCAATAAAGCACAAATTATCATAAAATAGTAACATTAATCAGTAATTTTCTGAAATGTGAGTATATATTTATATATATCAATTTATGATTCATTTCATTTTATTATTCATTCAAACATCACTGATCCAACAAAGAAAATCATGACCTGAACAATAATATTAAAATTTATCTGTATTTGATATTTTGCTGACTTCTAGTCATAACTTTACACATATTTTTTGATTTTTTTCTTTATGTGGTGCTTGTTGCCGTCAAGTTGACTCTAGCTCATGGCAATCACGTATGCAGAGTAGAAGCCCGCTTCAAAACGTTTTCCAGGCTGTGCCTTTCAGAAGTAGATTGCCACACCTGTCTTCAGAGGTGCCTCTGGGTGGATTTAAATGTGTCTTTATAGAGGTATATTTTTTAAGGTAGGAAGATAGGTCATCCACTACTTAATAATTCATCAGTATCATTTATAACTTATATGTTAGCCTTCACTTGTGCTCTAGTCTAATTCTCTGTAGGGATAGGCCTGACTACTTCAAATAGTAATTTCTTTTTGTAGAGTTTGTTCTAATAGATTTGTCAATCCTTTGATCATTCTTTTTACATCAACTAATTATGGGAACAACAACCAAAACAAAATAAATTTTAGGTATTTAACTATGGTTCGTGTGTTTATGTTTCTCTCTTATCCACTTTATCAATCCTTCCTTCCATATGAAATTCATTTCCAGTATATTAGAATTTCCCACTCTCTTCCTATGCTCCTACTCAATCTATGAGTAAGATGGTCCTGTTTTTTTTTCTGACAAAATAGATAAAATTAGTAAGGAATTGTTTTCTTTTACTTAAATTAATTGCCATAAAAATCACATCAAGTATAAAGGCTGAGTAAACATACTTTAAAAATTAATAAAATTATATGAAATAATTATAGTTTTTGACAATTTGGAGAAATACCCCTTGAGTTTTCAAGTCAAACCAACTGTGTAGGAAATATGGACAAACATGAAATATTTGAAGAAAAATCTTGACATATTTACATTAAACATATATGCATGTATTAATGCAGAAAGAGAGAAGTAACCTCTCTGGGAGTGAAATGTGATACCATAGAAGACATCTATAATGATAACGTGAACTATGGCAATTATCTTTCCCATTCCCCCCAAATGAAAAAAAGCAATACTTTCAACAGTTGAAAGAAAAAGCTAAAACTTTGCAAGCATGCAGCTGGTATTCATTTCTATCCTACAAACCTGAAAAAAACAAACCCATTATCATCAAGTTGATTCCAACTCATAGTAGCCCTAGACGCCAGAGGACAGAGTAGAACTGCCCCATAGAGCTTCCAAGGAGAAGCTGGTGGATTTGAACTGCCGACCTTTTGGTTAGCAGCCGTAGCTTTTAAGCATTACGCCACCAGGTTTTCCCCAAACCCACATGTAAAATCTGCATGCCAATTTAAACCATTTTTTTTTTGTAAAATTTGTACCATAATTTAAAGCAACCCATTTAAAGCGACATGCATATCTACCATTCCATTTCTAAAGTTTTCAGTGGACTGTCGCTCAAAAATCTAACACTTTGTCACTGAATCCAGGAATGGCTTTCCAAATGCAAGTTTCCTGTGGCAGTCAGTGAAACACCACTAATTCTTTAAAAACTAAAACAAGAACTTTTTTTTTTTAATCATTCAGGCATTTAATTAGAACTTGAAAACTAGATTAATTCTAATTGAAAAAGTAATAAAATATACTTTGGCATTTTTAGAGGAACCTAAATGAGCATGTTAATGAAGTTACTTTATTTTTTGCTCTGTCAGTAAACTTAGTCCCCTTCATTGTCCTTACAGTTGAAAAACAAATAATCTGTAAAATTAGATGATCTTTTTTTTTTTTTTTTTAATTCCCTTAAGATTGCAAGGTCAATTAAGGTATGTTTTATTTATTTGCAATAAAAAAAAAAAAAAAAAAAAAAAACAGACCTGGTGCCATCGAGTTGGTTCCGACTCATAGCAACCCTAAAGGGCAGAGTAGAACTGCCCCATAGGGTTTCCAAGGCCGTAAGCTTTACGGAATCAGACCACCACATCTCTCTCCCACTTAGCAACTGGTGAGTTCAAACCACCAACATTTCCTTTCATTTAGCAGCTGAGTGCTTAACCACTGTGCTACCAGGGCTCCTTTTATTTACAACAGCACACTTTAAAATAAGTTTCTTTTTGTTGTTGTTGTTGAGAATCTACACAGCAAAAAATCCACCAATTCAACCATTTCTATCCGTACAATTCAATGACATTGATTACGTTCTCTGAGTTGCGCAGCCATTCTCACCTTCCTTTTCTGAGTTGTTCCTCCCCCATTAAGATAAACTTACTGCCCTTTGTCTAATCTTTTGGTCTTGTCTAATCTTTTGAGTTGCTGTTGTCACCTCGATCCCATATAAATAGTTCTTAAAAGAGCATAATGCTCAAGGGAGACTTTTTTTCTCTAGTTAAGCTAAACTAAATGTTTGGTTTTAAGAAGTCTTCGGGGGTATTTGTGGTTTAAGCTTTAAAGATGATCTCAGAGCAATAGTTTCTGGAGTTCATCCAGCCTCCAAGACTCCAGAAATTCAGGAGTCCAAGAAAATATGAAATTCCATTCTACATTTCCTCCTTTGGATCGGGATTCTTCTATAGCATCCTTGATCAAAATGTTCAGTAATGGTAGCAGGACAATGTCCAGTTCTTTTGGTCTCATGTCAAAGGAGGCAGTTGTTGATGGGGGCAATTAGCCACACATCCCATATCCTTCTCCTGTTCCTGACTTACCTTCTTCCTCTGTTGCTCTAGGTGAATAGACCCACCTGACCTCTGGTATAAAATATCTTCTGTACAATAGTTGCTAATTCAGCTGCTCCTAACTTTCATTCCTTCAACAAGTATTTATCGATTGTCTACCGTATTTCAAGGTCTGCTGTAGGTACAGTAGATGAAATAGTGACCAAGACAAGCTTGGTCTCTAAACTCAGGAACATACATTTTATTCAGGAAGGGGCGGACTGACCAGAAACAAACAAACAAGATAGTATCAGGTAATGATACCTGTTACGACGAAAACAGAAGAGAGTACAGGTAGTCCCCAACTTACAGTTGTGTTCTGTTCCAACAACTCCATTATAAGCTGGTTCTTATGTAAGTCAAATACCTCTTTCTTTTATTTTTCATTATTATGTCCTGTTGTGGATTAAATTGTGTCCGCCCCAAAAATGTATGTCAGCGTGGCTAGGCCATGGGTTCCAGTACTGTGTGATTGCCCATCATTTTGTTTTCTGATGTGACTTTCCTATGTGTTGTAAATCCTACCTCTATGATATTAATGAGGCAGGATTAGAACCAGTTATGTTAATAAGGCAGGACCCAATCTACAGCATTAGGTTGTATCTTGAGTCAATTTCCTTTGGGATATAAAAGAATCGATCAGAGAGACACGGGTACCTCATGCCACCAAAAAAACAGACCCAGTGTCCCTGTGCTGAGATGCTCATAGACTAGGGGAATATTGATGACAAAAACCTTTCCCCAGAGCTGATAGAGAAAGAAAGTCTTCCGCTGGAGCTAGCACCCTGAATTTGGACTTCTAGGCTGTGAGAGAATAAAATTCTGTTTATTAAAGCCATGCACTTGTGATATTTCTGTTATAGTAGCACTAGGTAACTAAGACATGGTCTTTTATTATCAGTATCTTCATAAATTTATAATTATTTGTCCAAGTCATTGTCATAACAATGAAGTGGGAGTTGAAACAGCTGTGGGGCGTATGCGCAGTTTAATTGTCATATGTCATTAGTGTTGAACGTTGCCCAATTTTCTATCCACTTTTTTTATGACTCTGTACACCAACACAGACTTCATTGTAGACCAGGCCAGAGCCTACTCTACAGCAGTGTTTTATGAGTAAATCACGACACTGAACATCTGCAAGTGAACATCTGAAAATGACAATATCAGGAACTTACACATGGCAACATTCTGTATAGTACATATTACTAATGATAGGATGCGAAAAAAAGGAGAATCATAAGTGTAGTTCATTGTAACTTGAATACATCGAATACTTAGTAAATTGGGGACTACCTGTACTATAATACTGAGTAATAGCATTATTCCCCCCAAGCAATATGGAGAGTACCTTTAAACTGAATGACTGGGGAAGACAGATCAGAAAGCATTTCAGACAAGACTTAACTCCTAAGATGCTAATCATTTAAAAATCTGAGAGAAGAGCTTTACAGACAAAAGGAACAGCAAATACAAATGGTCTGAACTATCTGAAAGAGAGCCAGTGTGACTAGATTGTAGTGAATTAGGAACACAAATATGTAGGCAACTCTGAGAGAAGAGCAGAAACCAGATTCTTGTAGGCTAATGTAAGGATTTTGGATGCTGTTTATAAGTATAAAGAAAAGTTACTAAAGGGCTTTAGATTCTGAAATGAATGGAGTTTCATGTATTCACTCTTATTCTTGGAGAATGGAGTGGGAAGAATACTTATGTAGTGTCAGACAGTAGCTATTGGTTTGGTCTTACTGGGGTGTTCTGCTCTAGAGATAATTATGTCCTGGCCAAGTGTTTCAGTGGTGGTGTTGCGCAGAAGTGAAAGAACTTATGATACATTTTGGAGATGGAGCTAAAAATATTTTCCAAATGAAAGGATAAAGAAAATATGAAAATCAACAAATTTTCTCATGCTTTTGTTTTAAGCAACATAGTGCTAAAGGCATTTGTTGAGACAGAGAAGCATAGGAAAGCAAAGTGTTTAGGTGAGAAAGTCATGATTTCTGCTCAGGTGTCTCTAATTGAATATGCATACTAGTTATCTAAGTTGAGATGCAAAATAAGCTGTTGTAGATATGATTCCAGGCCTCAGGGTTAGAGTTAGAGATGGAAGTAGAGTTTGAGAATATGGATGTTGTTTGAAGTAATGAAGTGCATGACATCACCTAGGAAGAGGGTATATTCAGATGAGAGAAGTGGGTTTGATGAAATAGCCCTGGGTCACTCAACCACCTAGAGTCAAATGTCATAAAGACAGACCTAGCACAAGACACTGAGATAGAGTGACCAGTAAGGCAGGAGAAAAATAGTGTTTAACAGAGAAAAAAGAACATGAAGAAGAAAGCTATTAAAGAAAAAAACAAGTAGTATTTATGCTAAATGCTGCTAAGGCATCAACTAATATGAGAACAGAAAACAGCATTCACCAAAATAGAAATTATAGGTTCATTGTAGTAGCAGAGATGAGATGAGGAGGTAATGGAAAATAAGGAAGTATAGACTGTGAAGATAGACTACTTTTTCAAAATAAAAAAAGAGGAATGAGATAATATCTAGGGAGAAATATGGTGTCAGAATAGATAGCTAGATATAGGTAGACAGATAGAGACAGACAGACAGATAGATAGAATTGCCAGCCTTTAGTTAGCAGCCAAACAACCATGGTACTACCTGAGCCCTGATAGGTAGATATGTGACAGATAGGTAGATAGATGATAGATATATAGGCAAAAACCCAACCTAGTGGTATATAGATAGATAGACATAAACATATATATTAATATCAATTTGGATATTTTAGATAGAAGTAACTAGCTCTTGGTTGTATGTTGATGGAAATAAACCAATAGACAAAGAATATTCATGAAGGTCGCAGAGAAAATCACAGAAGCAACATAGCTGAGAAGGTGATAGGGCAGAAATGGATTCATGTGAACGTGATTATTGGAAATATTTGGAAAAGAGGTTGAGGATATAGATAAGTCTCGATGACTGAATGCAGATTAGCCAAAGTAGAGAACAGTTTGGAGATTAAAATCTGGCTAATGGTTGATGATCTCGGAGGCCTGGACATAGGGGCTGACTTAGGTAAACAGGGAAATGAAACAGAATAGAAGCAGTGCTGACTGCCTCTCAGACAGTATTTCTCAAACCATGTGTGGTGAAGGACTATTTTTTTGCTGTGTTTAATAGATGATTTCTGTGTAAAAAATGAATTTCTGGGAATATCATCACATACTTGGATGTTAACAGCTATGTAAGTTTCTATAAAGGCCTGCAAATGCTTACCACAATGTCATTAGTGATTCTTGCAGCACCAATAACAAACAATTTGCCCACTAGTACCAGATCGAAGAATATACCTTGAGTAATTCTGTCTGAGGCAAAAGTAGGCAACTAGATCAAGCTATAACTTAGAACAGTGTTGTAACTTTTATTCATGAATCCAAAAATAAAAAAATTTAGACAAACTGCACCACATGTATTCAGTTAAAAATTTTATAGTTATTTGTAAATTATATACATAAACTTCTGTGCTAATTTATAAAAATAACATATACAAATAGGTACTCTCAAAAAATGCCAGCAAAATCAAAAGAAATACCAGAAAGGATTTATACTCATAATAGTACTGAACACTTACACTGTCAGAAAATTAAATGCCAAAAGAAATTGGCAGTAATGATAAGGCAGGGGAATTTTGATAATGAAAAGCTTTACTCTGGCTTTGTGTCGTGTCACACCCAAACATCATTTGTGAGATACCATTTGATTATATTAAGGCTATGTTTCATACTGCTTCTGTCACCTGACTCAGTACATGTGGCTTCCAGAAACCGAACAATAAAACTTATTTAGCCCAGAACACTATTACGCCTGCCATGTTTCTGCGTTTAACCAGAGGCTGCATGTCCCAGAGAAATGGGAAAAGATGGGTGAAGTTCTGAAGAGAAGCCAGTTGGCATTGAGAGGAACAGTGCCATGCTGATGAGAATCCAGCTTTCTAGAAGTAGTACACTGACAGAAACTAGTAAACTGTGAGGAAACATAAAAAACAAAACAAAACTAACAAACCAAAGAAACCCCACAGGCACTAGTGAATTGAATTAACTAAGAACATACATTTTCCCCAGAACTATGCTGTTGCTAGGTGCCATGGAGTCAGTTCTGAATCATAGCAACACAATGTACAGAAGAAAAAAACAGTGCTCAGTCCTGTGCTGTCCTTATAATTCTTGTTATGCTTTAGCCCATTGTAGAAGCCATTGTATCAATCCATCTTGCTGAGGGTTTTCTTCATTTTCACCGACCTTCTTCCTTCACCAAGCATGATGTCCTTCTCCAGGGATTGGTCCCTCCTAATAACAAGTTCAAAGCATGTGAGACAAACTACAGCCATTGTTGCTCCCAAAGAGCTATCTGGCTGTACTTGTTCCGAGACAGATTTGTTCTTCTTCTGGCTGTCCGTGGTGTATTCAATATTCTTCACTAATATCATAATTCAAAGACATCAATTCTTCTTAGGTTTTCCTTATTCATTGTTCAGCTTTCAAATGCATATGAGGCAATTGAAAAGACCATGGCTTGGGTCAGGTGCACCTTAGTCCTCAAAGTGACACCTTTGGTTTTTAACAATTTAAAGAGATCTTTTGCAACAGACTTGCCCAATACAATATGTCATTTGATTTCTTGACTTTTGCTTCCCGTGGGTGTTGATTATGGATCCAAGTAAGATGAAATACTCGACAACTTTAATGTTTTCTCCACTTATGATGAGGTTGCTTACTGGTCCAGTTATAAGGGTTTTTGTTTTACATTGAAGTGCAATCCATATTGAAGGCTGTAGTTTTTGATCTTTAACAGGAAGGGCTTCAAGTCCTCTTTCCTTTCAGCAAGCAAGGTTGTGTCATCTGCATAACAAAGGTTGTTATTGAGTCTTCCTCCAATCCTGATGCTATGTTCTTCTTCATATAGTCCAGCTTCTTAGATTATTTGCCCAATGTACAGATTAAACAAGTATGGTGAAATGATACAACCCTAACACAAGCCTTTCCTGACTTTAAGTCAAGCAGTAACCCCTTGCAATGTTCAAATCACTTTCTCTTGGTCTATGTACAGATTCCTCATGCACACAATTAAATGTTCTAGATTTCCCATTCATCATAATATTATCCATAATTTATTATTATCCACACAGTTGAATGCATTTCATAGTCGATAAAACACAGGTAATCATCTTTCTGGTATCCTCTGCTTTCAGCCAAGAGCCATCTGGCAATAGCAATGATATCCCTTGTTACACATCTTCTTCTGAATATTGCTTGAACTTCTGACAGTTCCCTGTTGATGTATTGCAGCAACAATTTTTGAATGATCTTCAGCAGAATTTAACTTTCATGTGATATTATTGATATTGTTTGATAATTTCCACATTTTGTTGGATCACTTTTCTTTGGAAGGGGCACAAATATGGATCTCTTCCAGTCTGTTGGCCAGGTCACTGCCTTCCTAATTTTTTTGGCATAGAGAACTCAGCACCTCCAGCACTGCATCCATTTGTTTAAGCATCTCAGTTGGTATTCAGCCAATTCTTGGAGCCTTGATTTTTGCCACTGTCTTCAGGGCAGCTTGGATTTCGTCCTTCATTA
The DNA here is from genome assembly GCF_024166365.1 of Elephas maximus indicus. Lineage (NCBI taxonomy): Eukaryota > Metazoa > Chordata > Mammalia > Proboscidea > Elephantidae > Elephas > Elephas maximus. The sequence continues at coordinate 135,788,929 of NC_064822.1, read as the reverse complement.
CCGTAGGTTCTTGATCATATGCTACCTCTCGCAGTGACTGAACGTCATCCCATTCTTTTTGGTACAGTGACTGTGTATTCCTTCCATTTTCTTTTGATGCTTCCTGCATAGTTCAATATTTCCCCTGTAGAACCTTCAATATTCCAACTCGAGGCTTGAATTTTTTCTTCAGTCTTTTCTGCTTCAGAAATGCCAAGCTTTTTTCCCTTTTGGTTTTCTAACTCCAGGTCTTTGCACATGATATTATAATACTTTGTCTTCTCGAGCTGCCCTTTAAAATTTTCTGCTCAGTTTTTTTACTTCATCATTTCTTCCTTTCACTTTAGCTACTCTATGTTCAACAGCCACTTTCAGAGCATCTTCTGACACCCATTTTGGTCTTTTTTTACCTTCTTGTAAATGACCTCTTACTTTCTTCTATGTCATGTCCTTGATGTCATTCCACAACTTATCTGGTCTTAGGTCATTAGTGTTCAATATGTCAAATCTATTCTTGAGATGGTTTCTAAATTGGATGGGATACACTCAAGGTCGTACTTTGGCTCTCATGTACTTGCTCTAATGTCTTCAGCTTCAACTTGAACTTGGATGTAAGCAATTGATGGCCTATTCTGCAGTTGGCCCCTGGCCTTGTTCTGACTGATAATATTAAGATTTTCCATTGTCTCTTTCCATAGATGTAGTCTATTTGATTCCTGTGCATTCCATCTGACAGAGTCGACATGTACAGTTGCCACTTATGTTGTTGAAAAAAGGTATTTGCAATGAAGAAATCATCAGTCTTGCCAAATTCTATCATTCAATATGCACCTACATCTCTATCACCAAGGCCATATTTTCCAACTACTGATCCTTTTTCTTTGTTTCCAACTTTAATATTCCAATCATCAGTAATTATCAATGCATCTTGATTGCAAGTTTGATCTGTTTAAGACTGTAGAAGTTGGTAAAAATCAATTTCTTCACTTTTGGCTGTGGTAATTATTCCATAAATTTGAATAATAATCTTATTAAATGCTTAAACAGATTTCCTTAAGCATGTGAATATTACCCTATCACTGACAGCTTCATGATAGGTTTTGAAATATTCTTTTTGGTGATGAATGTGATACATTCCTCCTCAATCTGCCATTCCTGGTATAGTAGACCATGTGATTATCCAATTAAAAGTGGCCCATACCAGTCCATCAATTTCAACTTACTAATGCCTAGAACCCCTACATGTCTGTCAGTTTGTCATACTTTGGGGTCTTTCATGGTGCTGTGATGCTGGAAGCTATGCCACCAGTATTCAAATACCAGCAGTGTCATCTATGGTTGACAGGTTTCAACTGAGCTTGCAAACTAAGACAGACTAGGAAGAAAGAACTGGTGCCCTACTTCTAAGAAAACTGGCCAGTGAAAACCTTATGAATAGCAGCAGAACATTGTCTGGTGTAGTGCTGGAAGATGAGCCTCTCAGGTTGGAAGGCACTCGAAATATGACTAGAGAAGAGCTGCCTCTTCAAAATAGAGTCAACCTTAATGACATGGATGGAGTAAATCTTTCAGGACCTTAGTTTGGTAATATGGCATGACTCAAAATAAGAAAAAAAAAAAAAAAAAAAAAACAGCTGCAAACATCCATAGCAATCAGACTGTGAAATGTACAATGTAGGCATCTAGGAAAATTGGAAGATGTCAAATATGAAATGCAACACCTGAGGATAGATATCCTAGCAATTAGTGAGCTGAAATGACCTGGTATCTACCATTCTGAATCAGACAATCGTATGGTCTACTATGCTGGGAATGAAAAGTTGAAGAGGAACGGCATCACCTTTATTGTCAAAAAAAAAATTTCAAAATGTATACTGAAGTACAATGTGGTCAGTGATAGGATAATCCCTATACCTACAAAGAAAATCAGTTAATATGACTGTTATTCAAATTCACACACCAACCACTAATGCCAAAGATGAAGAAATGAAGTTTTTATCAATTTCTGCAGTCTGAAATTGATCAAACATGCAATCAAGATGCATTAATAATTACTGGCAATTGGAATGCCAAAGTTGGAAAGAAAGAAGGATTGTTAGTTGGAAAATATGGCCTTGGTGACAGAAACAATGTTGGAGATTGCACAGCAGAATTCAGCAAGACCAATGACTTCTTCATTGGAAATACCATTTTTCAACAACATAAATGGCAACTATACATATGGACTTCATCAGATGGAATGCACAGGAGTCAAATCGACTACATCTGTGAACAGAGACAATGGAAATCTCAGTACCATCAACCAGAACAAGGCCAGGGGCCAACTGTGGAACAGATCATCAATTGCTCATATGCACGTTTGAGTTGAAACTGAAGAAAATTAGAATAAGTCAATGAGAACCAAAGTAGGACCTTGAGTATATCCCACCTGAATTTAGACACCATCTCAAAAATAGATTTGATTCATTGAACACTAATGAGTGAAGAAGACCAGGTGAGTTGTGGAATGACATCAAAGACATCATACATGAAGAAAGTAAAAGGTCATTGAAAAGACAGGAAAAAAAGAAAAGACCAAAATGGATGTCAGAAGAGACTCTGAAAGTTGCTTTTGAATGTAGAGTAGCTAAAGTGAAAGGAAGAAATTATGAAGCAAAAGAACTGAACAGAAGATGCCAAAGGGTGGCTGGAGAAGACAAAGTAAAGTATTATAATGACATGTACAAAAACCTGGAGTTAGAAAACCAAAAGGAAGAACATGCTCAGCATTTCTCAAGCTGAAAGAATTGAAGAAAAAACTCAAGCCTTGAGTTGAAACATCGAAGGATTCTATGGAGGAAAATACTAAATGATGCAGGAAGCATCAAAAGAAGATAGGAAGAATACATAGAGTCATTGTACCAAAAATAAATGGTCAACATTTAACCATTTAAAGGGGTACCATATGATCAAGAACTGATGGTACTGAAGGAAGAGGACCAAGCTGCTCCGAAGGCATTGATGAAAAACAAGGCTTCAGGAATTGATGGAATATCAATTGAGATGTTTCAACAAATGGATGCAGTGCTGGAAATGCCCAGTTGTCTATACCAAGAAATTAGAAAGACAGTTACCTGGCCAACCGATGGGAAGAGATTCATATTTGTACTCATTCTAAAGAAAGGTAACCCAACAGAATGCGGACACTACTGAACAATATCTTTAATATCACACACAAGTAAAATTTTTCTGAAGATCATTCAGAAGTTCTTGCAGCAGAACATTGACGGGGAACTGCCAGAAATTCCAGCTGGATTCAGAAGAGAATGTGGAACAAGGGAGACCATTGCTGATGTCAGACGGATCATGGCTAAAAGCAGAGAATACTGCTTTGCTGACTATGCAAGGGCATTTGGCTGTGTGAATCCCAACAAATTATGGATACTATTGCAAAGAATGGGAACTCCAGAACACTTCATTGTGTTCGTAAGGAACATGTGCATAGATTAAGGGGCAGTATTTTGAACAGAACAAGGTGATACTGTGTGGTTTAAAGTCAGGAAAGGTGTGTGTCTTAGGCTGGGTTCTCTAGAGAAGCAAAACCAGTAATGCATATAAATATGTATATAGAGAGATTTATATTAAGGAAACTGCTCATGTGATTGTAGAGGTTGGAATGTCCCAAGTCCTTGGATCAGAATAGAGTCTTTCCCAATTCATGGAGCCGCAGAAGCTGGTGAACCCAAGATGAGCATGTTGGAGAACCAGGATCCCACTCACAGGTTGTGATGGTCAAGGCCGGCAGGTAAGACCACGAGGTTTTTCCTGAGTCACTTAGCTGCAGGGGCTGGAGAACCCAAAATAGGCAGGTCAGGGAGCAGGATTCTTGCTTGCAGGCTGTAAAGATCGGTGAATCCCAAGATGGACAGGTAAGCTTCTAGCTCAAGTCCCAAGAACCAGAGGTCAGACAACAGACAGCTGCTGGATCCAGAACAAGACAACATTTGCAAGGCAAACAGAAAGGAAGTAAGTGGCAGAAGGCAGAAAGATGAAGTCTGGGAGGGTGGTGAGCTGCCCCAGACCCCATCCCTGCCAGTACCACTCAGCAGGTTCCATCATGGGATGATCACATATCAAATTTCAACAGGAAAGTGATCACAACATTATGCAACTGCCAAAACACTGAGAATCATGGCCCAGCCAAGTTGACACACAATCTAAACCATCACACTGTGTGTCAGGATTGTATCCTTTCACCATACTTATTCAATCTGTATGCTGAGCAAAAAATCCCAGAAGCTGGGCTATAGGAAGAAGAATAGAGCATGAGGATTGGAGGAAGACTTATTAACAACTGCAATATGCAGATGACACTACCTTGCTTGCTTGAAGAGGGCTTACTGATGAAAGATCAAAGACCACAGCCTTCGGTAAGGATTACACCACAACTTAAAAAAAACAAAAATCCTGACAACTAGACCAATAAGAAACATCATAATAAAAGGAGAAAATATTGAAGTTTTAAAGGGTTTTCTTTTACTTGGATCCAGAATTAGTGTCCACAGAAAAAGCAGTCAAGAAATCAAAGGACACATTGCGTTGGGCAAATCTGCTGCAAAAGGTCTCTTTAAAGTGTTAAAAAAAAAAAAAAGCAAAAATATCACTATAAGGACTGAGGTGCTCCTGACCCAAGCCTTGATGTTTTCAATCATCTCATATGCATGTGAAAGCTCTGTAATGAATAAGGAAGACTGAAGAAGAATTGATGCCTTTGAATTTATGGTGTTGGTGAAGAATATTGAATATAGCATGGACTGCCAGAAGAAGGAACAAATCTGCCTTGAAAGAAGTACAGCCAGAATGCTCATTAGAAGCAAGGATGGCGAGAGCTCGTCTAACATACTTTGGACATGTTCTCAGGAGAGACCAGTTCCTGGAGAAAGAGATTATGCTTGGTAGACTGAAGCATCAGGGAAAAAGAGGAAAGCCCTTAAGGGGATGGATTGACACAGTGCCTGCAACAATGACTCAAGCATAACAATGATTGTGATAATGATGCAGGACCTGGAGATGTTTTGTTCTGTTGTGCATGGGGTGGCTATGAGTAGGTTCTGACTTGATGGTGCCTAAGGACAACAGCAATGCCTAGGAGGAGTCCTGGTTGCACACTGGTTAAAAGTTTGGCTGCTAACCAAAAGGTGGGCAGTTCAAATCCACCAGCTGCTACTTGGAAACTCTGTGGGGCAGTTCTACCCTGTCCTATAAGGTCACTATGAGTCAGAATTGACTTGACAGCTATGGGTTTTTTTTTGTTTGTTTTGGTTTGGTTTGGTTTAATCCATAGGATATTGATCTATACTTGTTCCATTTCATTTTTGATAACTTCCAACTTTCCTAGATTCATACTTCATACATTCTATGTTCTAGTTATTAATGAACGTTTGCAGTTATTTCTTTTCATTTTGAGTCACACATCAGCAAATGAAGATCCCGAAAGCTTGACTCCATACATGTCATTAAATTTGACTGTACTTTGAGGAAGCAGTTCTCCCAAAATCATGTTTTGATTGTCTTCCAACCTGAGGGGCTCATCTTTTGGTGGTATATCAGAAAATGTACCACTGCTATTCATAAGGTTTTCACTGGCCAAATTTTTCAGAAGTAGACTGTCCTTCCCTCTTGCTAGTCTAATTTTGGAAGCTCTGCTGAAATTTGTCCAGCATGGGTGACCCTGATGGTATTTGAAATACTGGTGGTATAGCTTCCAGCATCACAGCAAGAAGCCAGCCACCACATACAACGAACTGACGGATGAGTGGTGACCAAGAACTACAGCTATTCAGAATTACATGGAGCAATTCAACTGAGATAGAAAGATGAAACTTCAACAGTACATACATTCAAGAGCCTAAAATCTATTAAAAATCAGGAACTGGATTGGAACTTTATACATCACTTTGTTCTCCATCTATAGTACTAAGGATGGAACTTAAATTTCTGTAGAACTAAGAAATCCTAATACTTGCTACTATGCACCTGAGAAAGAGTGAAAAAGACTAACAATGTCTTCCTCTACCACACATTCTCAAGTCTAAATCATGCTGGAGATGAGTAGAAAACAATTTTCAATCTGGGTAAGAGATGCTAGCCTTTGATAGAACATTATTAATTGAGTAATTAATTAATGTATTTTTTAAATATCTAAAGCCTGAGAAATTTGCTAATATAGTCAACAATAGAAAGAGCTATGGAATAGATTTGACATTTTACACCTGTGAGGGAAAATAATTTTACCAAACAGATTTAAGGGAGCAGTGGTTCAAATTAATAACATTTATTTCTACTGATATTCTACTCAAACTACTTTATCCTGGCTTGTATACTTACAGACCATATAATTCTCACAGCAACTTTATGTCATAGGGTTTCGCAGATGTGGAAATGGAATCCCAGAGAGGTTTAGTAACTTGCCTGAGAGCACAATTAGTAAGGGCCTGGCACAGACTTATGCATTCTAGCTCCAGGGGTTGTGCTCATTATTATGTTATGGGTAAAATTTTGTCTCCTCAAATGATATGTTTGAAGTCCTAACCCCTGATACCTGTGAATGTGCCCTTATTTATAAATGGGGTCTTTGAAGATATTATCAGTTTAATTACAATGAGCTTAAGCATATCAATGATTATGAGGATGGCACAGGATCAAGCAGTGTTTCATTCTGTTGTGCATAGGTTTGCTATGAGTTGGAAGTGACTCGATGGCACCTAACAACAACATCAGTTTAGTTAACATGGGGTCATACTGGAATAGAGTGCGTCATATTCCAACCTGAGCAGTTTCCCTATAAAAGAGAAAAAACACAGAAACACAAAGGAAGGACAGCCCTGTAAAGATACATCCAGAAGCTAAGGAACACTTGGGGATGCCAGAAGCTGGGAGAAACAAGAAAGGGTATTTCTCTGTAGACGCTGGAGGGAGCATGGCCCAGTCAACATGTTGACTTGGGTTTCTCGCTTCCAGAAATGTGAGACCATAAATTTCTGTTGTTGAAAGCCACCCACTTCCTAGTACTTTTTACAGCAGCCCTAGGAAATTAACACAAACCATACGCTATATATTAAGAGTAGAAAGTTGAAGGCGACACAGTCACTATTTGCAGGTTTTCAACCTGGAAAACCATTCAGAGGAGCAAGTGTTCTTAGCTATACTGCTCATTCTCTTGCCTGACACATGCCAATACTTAAAAGAGATACACAGAGCTCTGTCTTTCCCTGTTATAATTTGCACTAATGAGGACACTATGAAGCACAATTCACAGAGATTTGCAGAGCTCTTGGGAAGACTGCCCCTCTTTTGGCCTACATGTCTGCTTACAAACTGTTTAACAGATTAGTCCTAAAAAGAAAGATATAATTAGAATTAATTACTCAGTTTCCACTGAGAAACCATCAGTACTAATCTAATCATTGTATATAAAAAAAAAATAGCCTTGTTTATTTCAGAAACAACTAAAATCCTCAAACTTTCACAATCACCCATATGGCTCTATATACCTCCTAATCGTACCCAATGTCCTAACATTTCCTGACTCCCCATCCACAGGCACCCTACCCTCTGCCAAAAGAAAATATATCTTCAATACTTCTTTCTCAGTGTTTGCATTTTATTCTTATCCTTTCAAACCCTATAAATTTTTTTAAGTCACTCCCCAATACCACCTGGGTTTATTTTGGTTGTGTTTTTGTTTCGGCTGTTTTTCTTCCACAATGCTTGGATTTGGATCTGGAAGAAAGAAAGGGGCGCCCACCCAAAACACTCTTCCTCCTCCCTCAAAACCTCAGTTTATCTCCTCCTTTATACTACCCTCAACCTCTCTTTCTTGCGCAATGTCTATACACATTCCTACTTTATCTCTCGCTCCTTGAAGATTTTAGCACCTGGTTCATGGTTTTCTTATCATGATCCTGGGAAAATGTGATATTCATATAGATAATCTTTGAAATGCTTCAGCTTCTCAGTTCAGTGGCATTGTCTTCTGCACTACTTTAGTTATCCATTCTTACTGGTAATTATGTGCCATGAAAAACGAGTGCCATTTAAAACAAGTAGCAACATCTGTTTCTTGTGGTTCACTTTTGACTTCTACTTTCCAAGCTCACATAGACAATATCATTTCAACTAACTTTAGGTTTAAGCTTCGGGCCTCCATTACACTGGACCCTCTTGGTTTCATTACTTTTTTCTACCTTATTTCTCTTGTTATCCAACTCAGATTCCAGGTACCATTGTTAGAATAACCAGTAATCAGTTGCCATTAAGTTGACTACAACTCATGGCAATGTTATGTGTGTCACAGTATAACTGTGCTCCACAGGTATTTTTTTTTTTTAATTTTTAAATAATTTTTATTGTGCTTTAAGTGAAAGTTTACAAATCAAGTCAGTCTCTCACACAAAAACCCATATACACCTTGCTACACATTCCCAATTACTCTCCCCCTAATGAGACAGCCTGCTCTCTCCCTCCACTCTCTCTTTTCATGTCCTTTTCGCCAGCTTCTAACCCCCTCCACCCTCTCATCTCCCCTCCAGGCAGGAGATGCCAACATAGTCTCAAGTGTCCACCTGATCCAAGAAGCTCACTCCTCACCAGCATCCCTCTCCAACCCATTGTCCAGTCCAATCCCTGTCTGAAGAGTTGGCTTCAGGAATAGTCCCTGTCCTGGGGCAACAGAAGGTCTGGGGATCATGACCACCGGGGTCCTTCCAGGCTCAGTCAGACCATGAAGTCTGGTCTTATGAGAAAATGGGGTCTGCATCTCACTGCTCTCCTTCTCCCTCAGGGGTTCTCTGTTGTGTTCCCTGTTAGGGCAGTCATTGGTTGTAGCTAGGCACCATCTAGTTCTTCTGGTCTCAGGATGTTGTAGTCGCTGGTTCCTGTGGCCCTTTCTGTCTCTTGGGCTCATAATCAACTTGTGTCCTTGGTGTTCTTCATTCTCCTTTGATCCAGGTGGGTTGAGACCAATTGATGCATCTTAGACGGCTGCTTGCCAACGTTTAAAACCCCGGATGCCACTCTTCAAAGTGGGATGCAGAATGTTTTGTTAATAGATTTTATTATGCCAATTGACTTAGATGTCCCCTGAAACCATAGTCCCCAGACCCCTCCACAGGTTTTTAATAGCTGATTTTTTGCAAGTTTATTGCTAGGACTTTCCTCCAAGGCACCTCAGGGTGGACTTGAACTTCTAGATTTCGGTTAGCAGTTAAGTGCTTTAACTGTTTACACCACTTGAATATGCCATCCACCCAAATGTTTCATTTCCCCTCCATCATACTCATCTGGCATACTGCATTCTAGTGAATCTCACCAATATTTTGTTGCTGGTGTTGTTAAATGCTATCAAGTTGTTTCCAACTCATGACAACCCTAGGTACAACGGAAGGAAATACTGCACAGTCCTGCGCCATCCTAATGATCATTGTTATGCTTGAGCCCATTGTTGCAGCCACTGTGTCAATCCATCTTTTTGAGGATCTTCCTCTTTTTTGCTGACCCTCTACTTTACCTGGAGCCCTGCCACTCGCTGCTTGGAAATCTATGGGGCAGTCTTATTCTGAATAAGTTTTGTATGAATAAGGAAGAACAAAGAAGAATTGATGCCTTTGAATTGTGGTATTGGCAAAGAATACTGAATATACCATGGACTGCCAAAAGAATGAACAAATCTGTTTTGGAAGAAGTACAACTAGAATGCTCCTTAGAAGCAAGGATGGAGAGACTGAGTCTTACATGCTTTGGACATGTTGTCAGGAGGGATCAGTCCCTGGAGAAGGACATCGTGCTTAGCAAAGTACAGGGTCAGCGGAAAAGAGGAAGACCCTCAATGAGGTGGATTGACACGGTGGCTGCAACAATGGGCTCAAGCATAACAACAATTGTAAGGATAGCGCAGGACCGGGCAGTGTGCATAGGGTCACTATGAGTCAGAACCGACTCCACGGCACCTAACAACAACAACATAGGTTCACTATGAGTCGGAACCAACTCAACAGTACATAACAAGAACAACTACTACTTTACCAAGCATGATGTACTTCTCCAGGGACTGGTCCCTCCTAACAACATGTCCAAAGTATATGAGACAAACTCTCGCTATCCTTGGTTCTAAGGAGCTTTCTGGCTGTACTTTTTCCAAGACGGATTTGTTCACTCTTTTGGCAGACCATGGTATCTTCAATATGTTTCACCAACACTATAATTCAAAGGCATCAATTCTTCTTTGGTCCTCCTTATTCATTGTCCAGCTTTCACATGCTTATGAGAAGATTGAAAACACCATGGCTTGGGTCAGATGCACCTAAGTCGTTAAAGTGACATCTTTGCTTTTTAACACTTTAACACCAATATTTTAGGCCTTCCTTCTTTCCTGGCCTAAGAGAATATTGGAGCCCTGGTGGCATGGTGGTTAAGAGCTATAGCTGCTAACCAAAAGGTCGGCAGTTTGAATCCACCATCTACTCTTTGGAAACTATATGAGCAGTTCTACTCCATCTTGGGAAACTCTGGTGGCGTAGAGGTTAAGTGCTACAGCTGCTAACCAAAGGGTCGGCAGTTCAAATCCTCCAGGCGCTCCTTGGAAACTCTAATGGGCAGTTCTACTCTGTCCTATAGGGTCGCTATGAGTCAGAATTGACTCGATGGCACTGGGTTTGGTTTTGGTTTTGGTTACTCCATCTTATGAGGTCACTATGAGTCAGAATTGACTTGACGGTAATGGGTTTAGGTTTTTTTTGGGGGGGGGGGAGAGTATTACACCCTTTTGAATTGACCTGCTTTGACCAGTGAAACTTGAATGGAAGTGTCATATTGCCACTTTTTCGTACGTGTTAAAAAGCCAGTGTGTGATTCTCTGTTCTCTCTTTCTTTACTGAGCCAATCACAGAAACTTGTGTTTTTTATGGAAGTTCCAAAAGATCAAGAATCCAGAATGCTGAACCAACACAAGGAAAATAGATCTGGAGAGTTTCCTGGATCCAGAAAATACTTCATTAAATGGTATTTTTTTATTCCATTAAGTCACTAAGATTTTGTGGTCAATCAGAATGGTACCTAGAAAATCTCTAATCACGGTTAAACCCAGTTCTCAGTTTATGAATGCTTTTAGCTGTGAAGCTGAATGTGACAGGAGGAAAATAACAACCTTGCTGACTGGTCTTACTTTAAATCTGTGTCTATAAATTTCAGATGGTCCCTACTACCTTATCTCTACAGCTCTTCAAGATGACTTTATTATAATTTCACTCTCTCCAAAGTATCAAATTTAGCCCTACTCTCAGCTTACAGCCTGTTTTCTTATTTTACTGAGAATTTAGATACTATGATAAAATAAATGTCAAGCTCTCCACTCTGACACCAAATCCACCAATGTACCTAAACTTATACCCACATATTCTGCCTTCATTCTTATTAAAGTACAACAGCCATTCTTGCTGTCATCTAAAGAAAACCATCCACATTTTACCTGGATCTCCTCTCTACTAGCAAAAGACTTTGCTTCTGAAATTATCACCTGTTTGCGTTAATGTATTTTTCTGTCAACATATGTACAGATAGTATACATTTTCTTTAAAAAAAAAAAAAAAAAACTTGACCACTTCAGCCCCTTTTTCTGCTCTCTTTTTCAGTAAAATTCCTAAAGATAATTGTCTCTTTCAGTCCACTGAAACTGCTCTAGTCAAGGTCACCAAGGAATTTCATCTCGCCAAACAAATGAATAATTTCAGTGATCTACTTATCCAATCAACCAAACAAGCAACTTCTTAATTGTATTTTACATATTTGCTCACCTCTTTCTTCCCTTCAGAGGCCTGGTGGCGCAATGGTTAAGAACTTGGATGATAACCAAAAGGTCAGTGGTTTGAACCCACCAACCACTCCACAGGAGAAAGATGTGGCAGTCTGCTTCTGTAAAGATTACAGCCTTGGAAACCTTAGAGGGCAGTTCTACTGTGTTATATAAGGTCACTAGGAGTTGGAATTGACTCAACGGCAGTGGGTTCCTTCCCTCTAGAAACATTTTCTTTACTTATTTTCAGAGACATTACTATCTTAGCTTTTTTTCTAACTTAGTGTTAAAGAATTACAAGGTTTGACAAGGACCCTCCCTGTTCCCTCTTCTTCACACTCACCCTTTATGTGATCTTATGCAGTCTCATCCCTTTAATACATCTGTAAAATGATGATTGGCATTTTTATATTTTTAACTTGATCATTTCCCATAAGCTTCAGAACTAGATATAGAATTTCTTTTTAAGGTCACTCTGAGTTGGAGTAGACTTGATGGCAATGGGTTTGGTTTGTTTTTTGGTTTTTGACATCTACACTCACATGCCTGATAAAACCAAACCCATTGCCGTCCAGTTGAGTCTGACTCATAGCAACTCTATAGGACAGAGTAAAACTGCCCCATAGCATTTCCAAGGAGTGACTAGTGACAATACCCAAAACAAACCTGCTGCCACCCAGTTGATTCAGATTTATAGAGACCCTATAGAACAGATTAGAACTCCCCCATATGCTTTCCAAGGAGTGCCTGATGGATTTGAACTGCTGACCTCTTGGTTAGCAGCCATAGCTCTTAACACTATGCCACCAGGGTTTGAGTGCCTGATAGACATCTCAAATTTAGTGTGTTCAACCCCTGAATCCTATTCATTTTTTGTCAATGTGACCACTAGCTACCTCATTGCTAAAACAAAAGCTTAGAAATTATTCTTTATTTTCTCTTTCTCCTTGACCCAGCAGGATAGTCAAAGCATGTTCTTCTCATAATGACGGCAGTGGTTGAAGAGGGAGAATGGAAACGTGTTATGCTTCTTAAGACCGGAGTTGAAATTGGCATACTTTCACTTTTGCCTGCATACTATTGACCATAAACAATTTACATTACAAGCCTAAAATTCAGGAGAAAAATGTGAGCCAGTAATTCAAACTACCACACAATCTACCCACCATTGTTAAAGGTAAAATTGTTTCTGAGTTAAACATTATCGTAGCTCCAAGCATTAACAAATCAATCAATAAATAATGCTTGTTAAGTAAAAGTTTTTAATGTGTAAAGCATCTTCACATGCATTGCACAGTTCCCCATATTACCCTATTTGAGGAGAGCAATATTGCAATGTGCAGATTCTTGCCATTTTAAGATGGGAAAACTAAGGATCAGGTAGGTAATGTATTTTGTCATAAATTGTTCAATATATTTGAAAAAATACAGGATTTCACTAATCTTGTTTAGATTCTAACCATTCACCCTCCCCTCTTTTTTTTCTGTCTCCTTAAACTTATTTAAAAAAAAAAAAAAAACTTTTGAAATACAGCATGTAAATTACTTATTGTTTACATATGAACTAATCATTGCACACTAAGTACAAATATGCATTCATGTTACCAACAAATCTTCATAAATTTCACTATGATCCTGCTAGCCGGCCTTGATGGATGATGCTGTAACTATTGCATTCAAAACCTTTGACAGCAGAGCATCACTGCCAAATCAATGTTCTTTCCAATGTATCGTGTAAGAAGTTTAAAAGGGATTACAAAATAAAAGCATTCCACATTTTCAGAGTATTATCCTGATGATACTTGCAAGCAAAATGGATTTTTTTTTTTTTTTTGGCAGTTAAAAAGGTATATCAGAAGACTAGAGTTTGAATTGCAAAACAAATTTCTTTTCTCATTCTGGTCCTTATCAACTGTTTAGAGAAACTTACTGGACATCTTTAAGCATATGAATTTCTGCCATCTGATATGATAGAGAATGTTTCAGGAAAGGACATCATTTTCTAACGTAGTGAAAATGCAAAAGTTTGTCATGTTTTAATCACAACGAAACAGCTGTGTTTATCACTAAATCTGTAGCAATGTGAAGAGAAGGTGAGCTCCCCTTCAAACATATACAGAAGGGGCCTCAGTTGGCTTTCTTCCTTTCTCTTTACCTGAACTCTTGGCTCAATCCAGCTACTAGGACTATCGGCCTGAGGTCAGCTTGAGACTGTGACTGGAAATACAATGGCAGGAGGCTCAAAATTTTGCATTAACTGTTCAGTTTCTCACTTTTAAATTTTGCTTTTTCTAGAGCTTCGGATAATGCTTGTGTCATTGTGCCACAGCTATGGCTTTGCTTCAGAGTGAGTTCATAAATAGAAGCTTCTTGAAGAATTCTAATTGTAGTTAAATTCATGATCTGAAGAGTCAGATATGTTCTGTTTTCATTATTTTCACAGTACCTAGCAAGTATCTGACACTTGGTAAGCAATCATAAATATTTAATAAATTAAATCAACCAATTAACTTGTGTGAAGTTTACACAAGGATTAAAAAATGACTGCCAATCTGGTGGAAATTATAAATTTTATTGCATTTTTGAAAGAAACATTATAAAGGAAAGTAATACTTTAAGTTAATATAAAATTTCTATTAGAATAAATTAACAAAAATAGAATTCTCAAATAAACAAACAAAATAGAACATTTTTATGATAGGAAAAATGTAATTATTTGTGAAACTTGAAAAAAGTTATAAAACATAAAGCTCAGACAGTACTGTTATGTAAAATGACTAGCAGGAAAAAAAAAATAATAGATTTGTTTTATAATAAAGGAAAATGTCTGCAAAAGCGAAGAAAACAATGTTGAGAGCCAATCCATAAAAAAATAGGAAAAAGTTGAAAGAAGCATCAACTTTTCCCTTAAAAACATATTTGTATTTTTGTAAGCATATTTGATTCATATCTTACATAGATAAAAGACGTGGGTGATATAAAGAGCTGAGGACTTATTGCTTGAAAACCTAGGTTCAGCTGCCATCTCTGACATTGCCTGACTCTATAGTTTTTTTTTATGGTTTATAACAAGCCATTTTAAGCCCCTGAGCTAGAGTTTTAGCATATATAAAATAAGAGTTTTAGCATATATAAAACAGCTGACTCAACTTTTACACAAGGTTATACAGATGTATACAAATTTTAACACAAGAATATAAAATGCCTTCAAATCTATTATTTCATTTGCAGATCTTCAAACAAGATAATAGATTCAAAGGCATTTTTATATTATAAATCACTTCACAGATATAATGTAGCTTTATCATTTTTTTTATCATGTAAGTATATCTTAACAGTCATATGTTCAAAGAATGAAGGTAAAAAGGTAAGGGGTATTTAAAAACCAGTATTGAATCATGGAATTGGAACGACATTTGTCAATGGCTTCCCATCATACTTGAAATCTCATATAATCCAATTCTAGCCTTTTCCATTTTTCTATTTATAAAGTTTTCCCTCTCACTCACTACTCTATAGCAGCACTAGTTTTCTTCCAGGGTCTAAAAATATGTGAGTTTTGTTCCCACCTTAAGGGTTTGCACTAGCTGTTTCCTCTATGTGGAATGTTCCTTCCCAAGAACGTTACCTAGCTGACTTCTGGTCATTTAGATTTTGGATTTTCTCAAACCAATTCATTTAAGTAGTACCCAATTACTCTACCAAATTGCTTTATTTTAATACTTCATAAAATACTAATCATCTAATCTTTTCTTGTGTCTTTATTCTTTTTTCCTTTTTTATTGTTGACCTCCTCCCCCAACAATTAAACTCCGCAAATGCAGGATCTTGCTTTTGCTGTTTATCACAGCAGTTCCAGCACCTAGAATGGTGCCTATCAAAGTGTTTTTTCTCAAAGAACTAGATGGTGTCTGGCTACCACCAATGACCACCCTGATAGGGAACACACAGAGAGTCCCTGATGGAACAGGAGAAAAGTGGAGTAAAGAACTCAAATTCTAGTAAAAAGACCAGATTTGTGGTCGACTGCAACTAGAGGGACCCCGGAAGACATGGCCCCCAGACTGTCTGTTAGCCCAAAACTGAAACCATTCCCTAAGTCAAATCTTCAAAGATTAGACTGGGCTATAAGACATAAAATGATACTCATAAAGAGAGTGCTTCTTAGCTCAAGTAGATACATAAGACTAAATGGGCAGCTCGTGTTTGGAGGCAAGATGAAAAGGCAGAATGGAATAGGAGCTGGTTGAATGGACACAGGAAATCCAGGGTGGAAAGAGGGAGTGTGCTGTCACATTATAGGGATAACAACTAGGGTCGCGTAACAACGTGTGTATAAATTTTTGTATGAGAAACTAACTTGAGCTGTAAACTTTCACCTAAAGCACAATTAAAAAAAAAAAAAATGATTAAAATAGATAGTTTTTAACCAACCTATGCTTGTTAAATAATCATAGAAAACTTTCAACCTAAACAATTCTTTATGTTGTTGGAGCATAAATTGTCAGAAAGGTAGGATAATTTCTTGTCTAAGTATACACAGCCAGTTTCTTGAATCTGGGTTCCATTCTTTCTCTACTTTGCCATGCCAATTGGCACCAATTTATCTCACTTTTTTTTTAATCACAATTTACAGGGCTTTTTTTTTTTCAAGCTTACTGCAAGCAACATAAACCAACTATATTTCTATAAAGTTAAGAATGTTTGCAGGGCTCTAAGAAAAGAAGCAGGCATCCTGCTGACCAAATAAAAAGCACTGCTGACAAGTTGATCAGGATCAATCATCCCCTCAGGTAAGAGAAGCCAAAAATGTATGTATAAAACGAATGCTTTAGTCAGAAGGATCCTAAGTGCACCTAACACTCCAGATTTGGAAGTGACATCAAAAGGAGATCAAAAGAAATTATTATTTTTTATTCTAAAGTGGTGTTTTTTAGTAATTTCAACACAAGCATTAAAAAAGTGAACAAAGAATGGTCACTGTTTCTGATGGATATTTAAAGAGAAGATAAAAGTCCATACTAAAAATACTTTGACTAAAAAGGTTGGCGATAACAGTCATCTCTCAGGTTGGAAAGAACCAAGAGCATAAACTCTTAGTCACTTGAGGGAAAAAAAAGATTACCAATTGATAAAACATTTTAAGCTATATCTGATAAGAGTATGTAACATTCTTATAGCATTTCATAGTTTATAAAACCAATTTATTTCTATTCTCAAATTTAATACTCAATTCATTACAAATGGCACAGGACTGGGCAACATTTCATTTTATTTTGCATAAGGTCAACATGAGTAGAACTCAACTCAGTGGCAGCTAACAACACTGTTCAACAGTGGATGTCTTTTGTTGAGCATTTGTGATCCATAATGTAAATATCTTCAAAGTGCAGGCCAATTTTAAGAGACTTTTTCAAATATTCTCCCCCAAACCATTTTGTCAACAAAATGCCAATCCTATTATTTAGAAATCTCTAACCATGAAGGCAAACCATTAGTCATTGCTCATATATCAATGTAGATACATACTTCTAGACATCTCTTAAACAACAAATTACACAATGAAATATGTTGCTTGCAGATCTGATCTGTTCACCAGAAGGAACCCTTCACCTATTTTCAAAGAAACTTCATCTTGAGGTTGTATTGCTCCAGCAGTCCACTTCTGGTTACTCTTGTTGTTAGGTGTCTTCGAGTCGGTTTGGACTCATAGCAACCCTATGTACAACAGAATGAAACACTGCCCAGTCCTGTGTCATCCTCAAAATTCTTGCTATACCTGAGCCCATTGTTGCAGCCACTGTGTCAATCCATCTCATTGAGGGGCTCCCTCTTCTATGCTGACCTTCTACTTTACCAAGCATGATGTCCTTCTGCAGGGACTGATCCCTTCTGATAACATGTCCAAAGTATGTGAGACATAGTCTTGCCATCCTTGCTTCTAAGGAACATTCTGGTTGTACTTCTTTGAAGACAGATTTGTTCATTCTTTTGGCAGTGCATGGTGTATTCAATATTCTTTTATACAGATGCATCTGTAAACTAGCTGTGAAGTGTTAAGTCTTTAGGCAACTAATCATAAGGAACCCCACATGAGGCTGAAAGAATGGATTGAGGGAGAGAAGGTAATATAATAAAAGTAGATGATAAAAGGGGTCTGAGCCACTTGCTCATGCACCATATCTGTGTTCTCCAGCCTGCGTTGGCCCAGTTTCTTAAACACTACATTCACTTGATAAAAGATAGCTGATGAAAGATAACATTCAGTTGATGATGGGCAACACAAGTTGAAGGGTCACTTGAGTTCTTATAACATTTTGTCTCTGCTGTGGTTCTGTAGATAACCAGGAGCGATTTCTCAAAAGGAAAGTAATTATCTACAGGGGAATACGTGAGTTTATTCTAGAATCTTGAACTGTAATTCTCCTACTGAGGCTTCATAGACACTCCATAAACATCACTGTTTGTCATCAACCAGTGCTATTCAAAGGCTGTTTGTATCAGACTATAACTATAAATCATTGTACTGCTTCATTGATTGAGAAAGATTTTATAGATAGATGATAGACAGGTAGGTAGGTAGATAGGTGGATAGATAGTTGGATATACCTATACATATGAGTTAAACAATATAACAATACGCTTTATAATTAAGATATAATAATTTAACTTTTGTTGCATATTTTCTAGCTCACTGTGGACTAAAAAAGTTCATGAACCATACTTGGAGTGGCAATGTCATAGAGATTTTTAATATCATAAAATCTCTTGGGCCTCAAAAGCCCGGTAGTAGGGTCACTTGCATTGTAGTCAGGGATTACTGCAGAGATTTCTTATGATCTGATAAGCACACAAAAGTAACAGCTTTATGATTTACCTGATATGTGAGTTGGCATAGCACACTCACATATCATATATGTTGCTATTAAAATCAAAAGGTCCCTAAGGAGTCTTGTGCCTCTCTTTTAGTGTTAGACAGTAAGATGTAGAGTAACTCCTCTTTTGCCTTAGAAAGGATATACTGACATGCTCATATCATTGCCATGCACACCCACTGTGGCAGGCCCTTAAAAGTTGGTAAGCTTTTAATCCCAGCCTCTGGCTCACGTGTGTTTTACAAAGCCATCTCAAGTATTTGCTACTTCCCACTCATCAGGTTCAACATAATAGTCAGTGTGATATTCTGTGCGATGTGAAGACAATCAGGTTTCCTGAGGAATACATTATGGAAGAGAGCAAGATGCATGCTGTATACGTAAGGCAAAATTATTAAGGTATGCTTTGGGCCCTGCGAAGTAAAAACAAACAGCTTCACATTGTCCTTGAAAATTGGTATAGAAAAATAAGGATTTGTAAGGTCAATAGCTGCATACCAAGTGCCAGAGACTATGTTGAATGTTCCAGTAAAGATACTATGCTTAATCAGGTGAACTTGCCTCCTGATTAAATTTAATATAATCCACACTCGATTTCCAAGATCAATTTGCCTTCTACCAAACAGATGAGTCTAATGTCTAAGGAGGCTATAATGTCATCACCCATGTATCTTTCAAGTTCCCATCTCCCACGTATATGTTACTACTTCTAGTTTACAATCTTGGTAAGAAGAGAAGTTTCAGGAACATCCATTTGGTCCTTCCTATCACAATCACTCTCTCTCTATATGTCAGAGAGCAATTGAGATGTTTATGCCACTTGCTGAATGAGTTAAGAGAACTCCCTGGGCTACTGTGATTAAAACACAAAATTCTATTTATTGCCTGAGAAGCATAAGACTTTCTTTTAACTAGTGGAACAAAGCAGCGTTTTAGTACTCAGGAATTACATCAATTTACAGCTAGCTCATCAAGTCCGTGATTTGGCTGAGGTCTGGAAACTGGGAGAGAGGGTACGTATGCATCTTTATTATGGTGTCTTGACTTTTCTAGTCAGTTTTTCCTTATCACAAGATCTGGAGATTTTGTTAATATATAGAACAAATAACATTTTTAGCCTGTTCAACATGTTTTATTCTTAGAGACACATTGATCAATAAACCACTGCCACTCTGTGATACTATTGCCCTGGTATACTCTTTAAAACTTCAACCAAAACTATCCCCTGAGGTCACCTTTTAGTGAAATAACAGAAGTCACACAAAATAAAGAGTATTACGCATAAGAATAAGCCCTGGTGACACAGTGATTAAAAGCTCAGCTACTGACCAACAGGTTGGCAGTTTGAATCCACCACTGCTTGGAAACCCTATGGGGCAGTTCTGCTCTGTCCTACAGGGTCACTATAAGTCAGAGCCAACTTGATGGCAATGGGTTTTTTTTGGGGGGGGGTGGTTTATGGTGCTGTACTAAAAAACCATGTATATGGTGGGTATGAGATCAAAAGGTCAATGATTACACTAAAGTAAATGCTACAACCTAGGAAAACTTATGGGGCAGTTTTTACTTTGAACTGTAGGGTCTCTATGAGTTGGAACCAACTTGATAACCCACAGCAACAATCTCAAATGTGGCACTTCTCAACATTATACCCAACCTATGGAAGACATCTTCTACAGATCTTTTTTAGAAAGCTTACGCCCTTTCTCTAATATATTGCTAAATAAACCAAAAAAAAAAAAAAAACCTGTTGCCGTCAAGTTGATTCTGACTCATAGCAACCCTACAGGAAAGAGTAAAACTGCCCCATATGGTTTCCAAGGAGTGCCTGGTGGATTTGAACTGCCAGCCTTCTTGGATAGCAGCCATAGCTCTTAACCACTCTGCAACCAGGGTTTCCTATCTTGGTGAATTTAATGTTTTCTGTACTTTTGAGAAATATAATTAGAGAGGTGCAGGTAACCTATGCTCCTAAAACTTTAGATTCCTTCTGTATTATACAAAGGACCTCCTAACATCATAATATCAAATATATAGATCACTATTGAGTCCAAATTTTATCAAATCACTTAATTAACATATTAGACCCATTTCCAGTTGTACTAATATACTAAATCAAATACCTGAAGTAAGTTCACCTATATCAATAAGTTTGTCCTGATCCTCTGACATGATCTGTTATCTTTGGTTTTAAGACTCTCAGAGTCCATTCCCACACATGTTTCCAGGTTTCTGCTAACATATTTTAGCAAAATTTTGCACTGTTTTTGAGTAAAAGTTATTTCTTCTCATATGTGATTTTATACTTCTCTCCTGGAACACATTAACTCATAACTTCAGTTATAGATCTTAAAGCAAATAAAGCATTATTGTGGTATATTTTGAGCAGATGAAGCATATCCTCACAAACAATTGTCCTCAAGTGATGATATCACGTAAGTTTCAAACTTGAGAAGACAGGAGGCTATCATTTACCAAAAAGCCTCACAGAAATTAGAAATTTCAGCATTTTCAGCATCACTTGAGTCCCCACAGATGTTGCCATTGTCTCAGGGTTACGTTTCCTCCCAATTAATTATAATAAATTTTACAAGGACAAGTAAGTACTTCCAGCACTGCATCCATTTGTTGAAACATCTCAATTGGTATTCTGTCAATTCCTGGCACCCTATTTTTCGCCAATGCCTTCAGTGTAGCTTGGACTTCTTCCTTCAAAGAAGAAACCCTGAGAATCATGTGACACTCTATCAAGAGGTATAACCTACCAGTGACTGGAGTACCAGAACAGGGAGGGATAACAGAAAATAAAGAGAGACTTGTTGAAGATTTGTTGGCAGAAAACTTCCCCAATATCGTGAAAGAGGAAAAGATATCTATCCAAGATTCTCACCAAACAGCACATAAGCTAGATCTCAACAGAAAGTAACCAAAACATATTATAATCAAACTTGCCAATACCAAAGATAAAGAGAGAATTTTGACAGCACCTAGGGATAAGAGAAAATTCACCTACAAAGGAGAGTCATTAACAATAAGCTCGAACAACTCATCCGAAACCGTGCAGGCAAAGGCAATGGGATTGCTTGCATAAAAAAATTGAAGGAAAAAAATTACCAACCAAGAATCATATATCCAGCAAAACTGTTTCTCAAATATGAAAGCAAAATTAGGACATTTCCAAATAAACAGAAGTTTAGGGAATTCATAAAAAACAAACAAAACTAAAATAAATACTAAAGAGAATTCAATAATATCAGATATCAACCCAAGGCTAGAACACAGGACGGAGCAACCAGATATCAACCCAGCTAGGGAAATCACAAAAATAAATCAAGATAAAAAAACTCTCAAAACAGGGAAACAGCAATGTCATTATGTAAAAGAAGAAAACATTAAAACAATAAAGAAGGACTAAGATATGCAGCCATAGATCTTTCATATGGAGAAGAAGTCAGGGTGATATGAAGAAATAAACGTTAGGTTTAAACTTAGAAAAATAGGGATAAATATAAAGGTAGCCACAAAGGAGACTAACAATCCTACTCATCAAAATAAAATACAAGAAAAAATAAAGACTCAGCAAAAAAAAAAAAAAAATCAACAACAACAAATAAGAGAGAGAGACAATATATAAACTACTCAGCACAAAAAAATTAAGTGGGAAAAAGAAACTGTCAACAATACACAAAAAAAGACATTAAAATAACAGAACTAAACTCATATCTATCCATAATTACGCTGAATGTTAATGGACTAAATGCACCAATAAAGGGACAGAGAGTGGCAGAATGGATTAAGAAACACCATCTGTCTATATGCTGCCTACAAGAGACACACCTTAGACTTAGAGACACAAACAAGCTAAAATTCAAAAGATGAAAAAAAATATATCAAGCAAACAACAATCAAAACAGAGCAGGAGTGACAATATTAATTTCTGTCAAAATAGACTTTAAAGTTAAATCCACCACAAAGGGTAAGGAAGGGCACTATATAATGATTAAAGGGACAATATACTAGGAGGAGATAACAATATTAAATATTTATGCACCCAGTGACAGGGCTTCAAGATACATTAAAAAAAACTTAGCATTGAAAAGTGAGATAGACAACTCCACAATTACAGTAGAAGACATCAACACACCACTTTAGGTGAAGGACAGAACATCCAGAAAGAAGCTCAGTAAAGACACGGAAGACCTATACAACACACTCAACCAATGTGACCTCATGGACATATACAGAACACTCCATGCAACAGCAGCCAAGTATGCTTTCTTTGCCAATGCACACGGAACACTCTCTAGAATAGACCACATATTTTTTTTTTTTAGGTCATAAAGCAAGCCTTAACAGAATCCAAAACATAGCAATATTACAAAACATCTTCTCTGACCATAAGGCCATAAACGCAGAAATCAATAACAGAAAAAGCAGGAAAAAGAAACCAAACACTTGGAAACTGAACAATATCCTGCTCAAAAATGACTGGGTTATTAAAGACATTAAGGTTGGTATAAAGAAATTCATAGAATCCAATAAGAATGAAAACACTTCCTATCAGAACCTTTGGGAAAGAGCAAGAGCAGTGCTCAGAGGTCAATTCATATCAATAAATACACACAGACAAGAAGAAAGGGCCAAAATCAAAGAATTATCCCTACAACTTGAACAAATAGAAAGAGAGCAACAAAAGAAACTCTCAGGCACCAGAAGAAAGCAAATAATAAAAATTAGAGCAAAACTAAATGAAATAGAAAACAAACAATTGAAAGAATTAACAAGACCAAAAGCTGGTTCTTTGAAAAAAATTAATAAAATTGATAAACCATTGGCCAACCTGACAAAAAAAAAACAAGAGAGGAAGCAAATAGCCTGAATAAGAAATGAGATGGGCAATATTAAAACAGGCCCACCTGAAATTAAAAGAATCATATCAGATTACTATGAAAAGCTGTACTCTAACAAATTTGAAAACCTAGAAGAAATGGATGAATTCCTAGAAACACAATACCTACCTAAACTAACACACACAGAGTTAGAACAACTAAATAGACCCATAACAAAAGAAGAGGTTGAAAAGGTAATCAAAAAACTCCCCGCACACCCCCCAAAAAAAGCCCTGGCCCTGATGACTTCACTGCAGAGTTCTACCAAACTTTCAGAGAAGAGTTAACACCACTACTACTAAAGGTATTTCAGAGCATAGAAAAGGTCGGAATACTCCCAAACTCATTTTATGAAGCCAGCATATCCCTGATACCAAAACCAGGTAACAACACCAAAAAAAGAAAATTACAGACCTGTATACCTCATGAACTTGCACAAATCCTCAACAAAATTCTAGCCAATAGAATTCAACAACATATCAAAAAAAATAATTCACCATGAACAAGTGTGATTCATACCAGTTATAAAGGAATGGTTCAACATAGAAAAACAATTAATGGAATCCATCAAATAAATAAAAGACAAGAACCACATGATCTTATCAATTGATGCAGAAAAGGCACCTGACAAAGTTAAACACCCTTTCATGATAAAAACTCTCAGCAAAATAGGAATAGAAAGAAAATTCCTCATCATAATAAAGGGCATTTTTTAATATATACAAAGCCAACTGCCAACATCATCCTAATGGAGAGAGTCTGAAAGCATTCCTGTTGAGACTGGCAACCAGACAAGGATGTCCTTTATCACCACTCTTATTCGGCATTGTTCTGGAGGTCCTAGCTGAGGAATTAGGCTAGATAAAGGAATAAAGGGCAACCAGATTGGTAAGGAAGAAGTAAAAGTATCTCTGTTTGCAGATGACATGACCTTATACACAGAAAACCCTAAAAAATCCTCAAGAAAGCTACTGAAACTAATAGTTCAGCAGAATATCAGGCTACACGCTAAACACGCAAAAATCGGTTGGACTCCTCTACACTAACAAAAAGAACATTGAAGAAGAAATCACCAAATCAATAATACCATTTAGAGTGGTCCCCAAAAAGATAAAATACTTTGGAATAAATCTTACAAGAGTCGTTAAAGACCTATACAAAGAAAAGTACAAGACACTACTGCAAGAAACCACAAAAAAAAAAAACAAAAAAAAAGAGACCTACATAAGTGGAAAAAACATGCCTTGCTCATGGATAGGAAGAACCAACATTGTAAAAATGTCTATTCTACCAAAAGAGATCTATAGATACAATACAATTGCGATCCAAATTCCAATGACATTTTTTAATGAGATGGAGAAACATGTTACCAACTTCATATGGAAGGGAAAGAGGCCCCAGATAAGTAAAGCATTACTGAAAAAGAACAGCAAGTTGGAGGCCTCGTAGTACTGATTTTAGAACCTATTATACCACCACAGAGGTCAAAACAGCCTGGTACTGGCACAACAACTGATACATAGACCAATGGAACAGAACTGAGAATCCAGACATAAATCCATCCACATATGAGTGGCTGATATTTGACAAAGGCCCAAAGTCAGTTAAATGGAGAAAAGACAGTCCTTTTAACAGGTGGTGCTGGCATAACTGTATAACCACCTGCAGAAATGAAACAAGATCTGGACCTCACACCATGCATAAAAACTAACTCAAAATGGATGAAAGACCTAAATATAAAATATAAAATGATAAAGGTCATGGAAGAAACAATAGGAGCCCTAATACATGGCATAAAAAAGTATACAAAATGTTACTAACAATGCACAAACACCAGAAGAGAAACTAGATAATTGAGAGCTCCTAAAAATCAACTACCTATGCTCATCCAATGACTTCACCAAAAGATTAAAAAGAATACCTACAGACTGGGAAAAAGTTTTTAGCTATGACATTTCTGATCAGCGTCTGATCTCTAAACTCTACATTATACTGCAAAGACTCAACTACAAAAAGACAATTGAATTAAAAAATGGACAAAGGATATGTACAGGCACTGCACTAAAGAAGACATTCAGGTAGCTAACAGATACATGAGGAAATGCTCAAGATCATTAGCCATTAGAGAAATGCAAATCAAAACTACAATGAAATTCCATCTCACCCCAACAAGGCTGGCATTAATCCAAAAAACACAAAATAATAATTTTTGGAGAGGTTGTGTAGAGACTGAAACACTTATACACTGCTGGTGGGAATGTAAAATGGTACAATCACTTTGGAAATTGATTTGGCGCTTCCTTATAAAGCTAGAAATAGAACTACCATATGATCCAGCAATCCGACTCTTTGGAATATATCCTAGAGAAATAAGAGCCTTTACACAAACAGATATATGCACACCCATGTTCATTGCAGCACTGTTTACAATAGCAAAAAGGGGGAAGCAACCAAGATGCCCATCAATGGATGAATGGATAAATAAATTATGGTATATTCACACAATGGAATACTAGGCAAAGAACAATGATGAATCTGTGAATCTTTCATAACGTGGAAGAATCTGGAAGGCATTATGCTGAGTGAAATTAGTTAGTTGCAAAAGGGCAAATATTGTATAAGACCGCTATTATAAGAACTCAAGAAATAGTTTAGACAGAAAAGAAAATATTCTTTGATGGTTAAGAGAGTGGGAAGGGAGGGAGAGAAAGGGGTATTCACTACTAGTAAACAGGAACTATTTTAGGTGAAGGGAAAGACAACACACAATATAGGAGAGGACAACACAACTGGACTAAACCAAAGGCAAAGAAGTTTCCTGAATAAACTGAATGCTTCGACAGCCAGAGTAGCAGGGTAGGGGTTTGGAGACCATGATTTCAGGCAACATCTAGGTCAATTGGCATAATAAAATCTATTAAGAAAACATTCTGTGTCCCACTTTGGAGAGTGGCATCTGGGATCTTAAATGCTAGCAAGCAGCCATGTAAGATGCATCACTTGGTCTCAACCTACCTGGAGCAAAGGAGAATGAAGAACACTAGAGACACAAGGTAATTATGAGCCCAGGAGACAGAAATGGCTACATAAATCAGAGGCTACACCAGCCTGAGACCAGAAGAACTAGATGGTGCCCTGTTACAACCAATAACTGCCCTGACAGGGAACACAACAGAGAAATCCTGAAGGAGCAGGAGAGCAGTGGGTTGCAGACCTCAAATTCTAGTAAAAAGACCAGACTTAATGGTCTGACTGAGACTAGAAGGATCCTGGAGGTCATGGTTCCCAGACCTTCTGAGGGGCCCAAATCAAGAACCATTCCCAAAGCCAACTCTTCAGATAGGGATTGGACTGGACTATAAGAAAATGATACTGGTGAGGAGTGAGCTTCTTGGATCAAATATGCACATAAGACTATGCGGGCAGCTCCTGTCTGGAGGGGAGATGAGAAGGCAGAGATGGACAGAAGCTGGCTGAATGGACATGGAAATATAGGTTGGAGAGAAGGACTGTGCTGTCTCATTAGGAGGAGAGCAACTAGGAGTATATGAAAAGGTATATATATATAAATTTCTGTATGAGAGGCTGACTTGATTTGCAAACTTTCACTTAAAGCACAATAAAAATTAAGAAGAAGAAGAAGGAACATGGGTCGACAAGTAAGAGGTGAAACCATAGATGCAATGGGGTTAAAAAATAGGTACAAGGTAGGCATTTGGCTCATGGACTTTGTAGGCTGATGAATCCCAAGATTGGCGGGCAGTATGGCAGGCCACTGGTTCAAGTCCCAAGAGTCAGATGATGATGAGCCGGATGTATGATTCAGAGCAAGCAAGCAAGATTTGTCAGAACATTCATATATATACATTGGGGGCAGGCCACGCCCCCAGGGAAACATCCCTTACAACCGATAGACTAGTCACATCAGATCACATCATGGACAATGACTACATCATTACGTAACTGCCAAATTACATCACTGTACAACTGCTAAACCGCTGAGAATTATGGCCCAACCAAGTTGACACACAACCCTAACTATCACAGTAAGGATCCAAGTTTCTTGTTTATTTAGAAGGAGCTGAAAATGCTATTTTCATGCCTACTTTTGTTAATTAAAGTATCCTTGTTTAAGCACTAAAAAAAAAGAGAAAGAAATCAAACGATATATTGCATTGGGCAAATCTGCTGCAAAACACCTCTTTAAAGTGTTGAAAAACGAAGATGTCACCTTGAATACTAAGGTGTGCCTGACCCAAGCCATGGTGTTTTCAATTGCCCCCTATGCATGTGAAAGCTGGATGAGGAATAAGAAGACAGAAGAAGAATTGACTCCTTTAAATTGTGGTGCTGGAGAAGAATATTGCATATGCCATAGACTACCAAAAGAATGAACAAATCTCTCTTGCTAGAAGTACAACCAGAATGCTTTTTAGAAGCAAGGATAGCGAGGCTACTTCTCACATACTTTGGACATGTTGTCAGGAGTGATCAGTCCCTGGAGAAGGACATCATGCTTGGTAAAGTAGAGGGTCATCGAAAAAGAGGAAGATCTTCAATGAGATGGATTGACACAGTGGCTGCAACGACAAGCTTAAGCACAACAGTGATTGTGAGGTTGGCGCAGGACTGGGCAGTGTTTTGTTCTATTGTACAAAAGGTCGCTATAAGTATGTTAGGTGTAGTCTCACCATCCTTGCTTCTAAGGCGTATTCTGGTTGTACTTCTTACAAGACAGATTTGTTCATTTTTGTGGCAGTCCATGGTATATTCAGTATCCTTCACCAACACCGCAATTCAAAGGCGTCAATTCTTCTTTGTTCTTCCTTATTCATCATCCATATTTTCTCCATTTAACATAATGTAGTTTATTGGTCCAGTTGTCAGGATTTTTGTTTTCTTTATGTTGAGGTGTAATTCATACTGAAGGCTGTGGTCTTTGATGGTCATCAGTAAGTGCTTCAAGTCCTCTTCACTTTCAGCAATCAAGGTTGTGTTATCTGCATAATCCAGGTTGTTAATGATCTTTTTCCAAACTTGATGATCCATTCTTCTTCATATAATCTCGCTTCTCGAATTATTTGCTCAGCATACAGATTGAATAGGTATGGTAAAAGGACACAACTCTGACACACACCTTTCCTGACTTTAAACCACAAGTTATCCCCTTGTTCTGATCCAAAGATTGTCTCCTGATATATGTACAGGTTCTGGAATTCCCATTCTTAGCAATCTTACATCCATAATTTGTTATGATCCATACAGTGGAATGTCTTTGCATAGTCAATAAAACACAGGTAAACATCTTTCTGGTATTCTCTGCTTTCGACCAGACTCCATCTGACACCAGGAATGATATCTCTGGTTCCTAGTCCTGTTCTGAATCTGGCTTGAATTTCTGGCAGTTTCCTGTCGATGTACTGTTACAGCCACTTGCGAATGACCTTCAGCAAAATTTTACTTGCATGTGTTATTAATGATATTTTTCCACAAATTTTGCATTAGGTTAGATCACCTCTCTTGGGAATAGGAACAAATATGGCCAACCCACTGGAGTCGGTTGGCCAGGTAGCTGTCTTCCAGATTTCTTGGCATAGAAGTGTGAGCACTTCCAGAGCTGCATCTGTTTTTTGAAACATCTCAGTTGGTATTCTCTCAATTTCTGGTGGCTTGTTTTTTGCCTATGTCTTCAGTACAGCTTGGACTTCCTCCTTCAGTTCCTGTTCATATGCTACCTCCTGAAATGGTTGAACGTCAACCAATTCTTTTTGGTATAGTAACTCTGTGTATTCCTTCCGTCTTCGTTTGATTGTTCATGCATAGTTCATTATTTTCTCCATGAATTCTTCAGTATTGCAACTCAAGGTTTGAATTTGTAGTTCAGTTCTTTCAGCTTCAGAAACGCTGAGCACGTTCTTCCCTTTAGGTTTTCGATCTCCACGTCTTTGCACATATCATTATAACACCTTGTCATTTCGAGGTGCCCTTTGAAATCTTCTGTTCACCTCCTTTACCTCATCATTTCTTCCTTTGCTTTAGCTACACGGTGTTTAAGGGTGAGTTTCAGGGTCTTTTCTGACGTCCATTTTGTTCTTTTCTTTCTTTCCTGTCTTTTTAATGATCTCTTACTTTCTTCATGTATGATGTCCTTGATATCATTCCACAACTTGTCTGGTCACAGATGACCTCAACCCACCTCTAGGTGGAGACTTAACATGCTAATAAAGGAAAATCCATCTCTCCCTCCATCCTGGAGAATTGAATCCTTGTCTAGAGAATACATATAGTTATCCCCAAGTCCTGAGCTCCTGCATGAGGGTCAATCCTGGATGTTCATGATGAATTTGCTTTTCCTTGTCTGGTCTCTGTAAAAGCCCACCTCCCCAACCTACCTGTGAGCAGTCTTGGAGGGAGCAGTCCTGATTGCTCCTTTCTTTGTCTTTCTGATCTCCCACCTCAGGCTTTTGTTTGTTGACTGTAAAAAGTCAAGCTGAGCAGTACCTGGGGTTTACACCCAGCAACATTTTTGGAAGTCAGCCAGATGTCATTGCTTGGTTCCTGAGATGGGTTGTGCCCGAGACCCAGTCTGATGTCTGACACCACCTGGATAGTTCTCCAGGGGACCTCAGTGTGGTCCTACAGGTTGACCTGCCTCGGATCCAATGGTGACTCTGTGGGATACATGAAACACATCTGTGTTTATTTGGTAACTACCTAGGTAAGACCTTAGAAGAGTCCCAAGAAGTAGGAGTATTGTCCATTAAGAGCATAAAAGGCCCTAGGTTTGGTAAGTAACAAGGTAATTCCTAGGTTCGGCCTTATAAGAGGCCCAAGAAGTGAGAGTATTGATCACTGAGGGCATAAAAGGCTCTAGGCACCTGATGGTGCACCTAATTAGGTTGTGTGAATGTGTGTGTATGTGTCTGAAAAATGGGGAATATTCAAGAGATTCTGGAATGTAGCCCACTAAGATGCATCTTTAAGAACTGGGAAAGAAAAAGATGACTTTCTTTTCTAACACTGCATGGCCTCAATATGAATTGGCAGATGAGGAAAAGTAGCCAGCAAATTGGTTTCTAAATTATATTATCACCCAACTTTATCATTTCTGTACTTGTGATGGTAAATGAGATGAAAATTATTATGTGAAAGTTTCATGACTCTGTATCAGAACAAAGAGTTACAGAAATATGTAAAACCTTAGTTCAGGAAGGGACTGATAAATCACAACTTCCAGTCCTCCCTCCTGACCCTGAGGAGGATCTTCCAGCTTCTGTGCCATGCTCTCCTTACACCTTGCCTCCATCCAGTGGAGCTGCTGTGCCAGTGACGGCCCCCACTGCTAAGCTCCCTCAGCTTTTTTTATGTACCCTTCCCAGGTCCATCTGACCCACTAGTGGGCTTGCCGCCCCCACACACAGAGTGGAACGACTTTTGGACAACCTGATATGGCCATTAGGGAAAGTGAAAATACCCGGGTGAGACCACCTCTCAGGAGAGCCTAGTATCTCAGGACCATGTTCACGAGTTCATAGATTTGGATCCCAAGAGCCCTAAAAATGCCTGAATGGTCAATATAATTTTTATAGAGCAAAGTGTTCCGAATATTAAAAGAAAATTTCAGAAAGTAGAAAAAGGTATAGTGTTAAAAATTTCTAGGCTTTGAAGCTGGCCTGCCAGCCAAGATAAGGAGCAAGAAAGAAAGTTGTAGACCAAAAGTGCCAGGCAGCCCTCCTAGGTATTGCCTTGCAGGCTGAAGGCCATTACCCACGAGAAAAAAGAAAAGGAGGGAGACCAAGTCCACAGGAGCAGAGAAGGCCCCACACCCTTTTGAAAAGAGATCAATGCAGCCGGTGTAAAGACAAAGGGCATTGAAAGTAAGAGCGTATAAAATACCAAACAACCCACCCAAAAGAGAGAGGTGACCCAGTGCCTGGTCATGCTATTAGAAGATGAGTCAAACTGAGGGAGACTGGAGGCAAGTCCTCCACCCAAGCCTCTGGTTATAATGAAGGTGGAGAGAGAACCTGTAAAGTTTCTGGTAGATATTGGAGTGACCCACTCACTTCCGACCCACCCCCTCCCAAAAAAAAGCTATCCGGATAAGGCGGGAAGTGTCCATTGAGGAAGTATCAGGAATAGAAGAGAGCCTTCCCTTCCTACAACCTCTAACTTTTTCTATACAAGAAAAATCTTTAATACACTCCTTCCTTTACAAAAAACAGGTGGCAGTTACAAATGACCCTCACTACTGGGCTACCAACCACCTATGAGAAAGAAGAACATCATAGAAGTTTAGTTGATCCAGTTATCAGAGATGCAGTAGTGTTATAGGTGTGGGCCAACAAAATACCGGGAAAAGCAAAAAATGTCCTTCCCATTGTCATTAAATTGTTACTGGTATAGGAAACCCCGGTGACACGGTGGTTAAGTGCTACAGCTGCTAACCAAAGGGTTGGCAGTTCAAATCCACCAGGAGCTCCTTGGAAAGTCTATGGGGCAGTTCTACTCTGTCCTGTAGGGTCGCTATGAGTCGGGATTGACTCGACGACAGTGGATTTGGTTGTTTTGTTATAGTTCCCCAAGGGTTTAAGCTGTATCCCATTCCAGCTGAAGCCTGACAAGCACTGGACAAAATCGTCACCAGATACCTGAAACATGGATTTCCCAGAATGTGTCAGTCACAGTTCAACACCCCCATCCTGCTGGTGAAGAAGAAAAACAGAAAATACTGGTTTGTTCAGGATCTGGGAGCTGTCAACCAGATTACCATCACAGTCTGCCCTGTAGTCCCCAACCCATATGCCCTTGTTGTCCACCTTTTCCAGGTGGATTTTGCTGACCTGAAAGATGCCATCTTTTGCATGTGAGTGGAGGAAAAAAGTCAAGAAATCTTCATCCTCGAATGGGAGGGCCCAAGAACAGGACAAACCTAGCAGTTGTGTTTGCAAGTCCTCCCACAAACCGAAAAAAAAAAAAACAAAAACCTGTTGCCATCGAGTTGATTCTGACTCATAGCGACCCTATAGGACAGAGTAGAACTGCCCCATAGAGTTTCCAAGAAGCGCCTGGTAGATTTGAACAGCCGACCCTTAGGTTAGCTGCCAAGTCCTCCCACAGGACTTTAAAAGTAGTCTTGCTCTTTTTGGATCAGCTTTAACCCAATGTCTTAGACATCTAGTTCTGCTATAACAGAAATACCACAACTGGATGGCTTTAACAAAGAGAAACTTATTTTCTCACAGTCTAGAAGGCTACAAGTTCAAATTCAGGGCATCAGCTCCAGAGGAAGGCTTTCTCTCTGTCAGCTTTGGAGGAAGATCCTTCTCATCAATCTTCCTCTGGACTAGGAGCTTCTCTATGCAGGAACCCAGGGTCCAACGGATGAGCTCTACTCCTGTCGTGGCCTTCTTGGTGGTATGAGGTCCCCCCACTCCACTTGCTTCCCTTTCCTTTCATCTTTTGTAAGATAAAAGTTGGTACAGGCCATACTCCTTTACATTAGATCAGGGATGTCACCTTAGTAAGGGTGTTACAATCCCACCCTAACCCTCTTTAACATAAAATTACAACCACAAAGTAGAGGACAACCACACAATCCTGGGAATCATGGCCTAACCAAGTTGATGCATATTTCAGAGGGACACAATTTTATCCATGATACCCAAGAACTGAGACAACTGACCTTAACCAATGGTATTCTCCTCCAATACATAGACAACCTGCTCATTACCATTTGCATCCTTGAACTGTTCACAGATGGAAGCAGTTACATGGAACAAGAAAAAGAAAAGCTGGATATCCAGTGGACAATTCAGAGGAGGCTCTAGGGGCTAACGTGCTTCCCCCAGCTACCTCCACCCAGAAGGCCGAGCTCATTGCCATGCTTCAGGCGCTTAGAATCACCAAAGGTAAGTGAGCAACTATTTATATTAATTCAAAGTACATATTTGGAGTATTTCATGCATGCAGGACAATCTAAAAGAAAAGAGGGCTCCTAACAGCAGGAGGTAAAGATATTAAATATTCTCAAGAGATCTTACAACTTTTACAAGCCGTTCTTCTACCCACACAAGTAGCAATAGTACACCACAATAAGCATCAGGAGGAGGACACCACCTTGGCCAAATGTAATTACAAGGCAGATGCAGCAGCAAAGAAAGTTGCAATCCAATTGAAACCTGTCATAGTAGCCCTGCTAACTCCCAATTTAGAGTTTTCATCACCTGACCTTCACCTGGACTATTCCCAACAAGATAAAGACATTGCTAAAAAAAAAAAAGACCAAGGGAGGGGCACTCTAAACAAAGATGGATGACTATACATTCCACATGGAAATATTTGCATTCCATCTAAATTCATACACCCTGTGTTTTATCCTCCAAAGAGCCCACTAGTCCACCCATTATGGATGAGATTGACTATATGATTAGGTTAAAAGACATTCTAATTGGACCAAAGGCCCACACCACTATTTTAGCTGTCCTAAAGAGCTGCTCCACCTGTGTGAAAAATAACCCCAAGAACACTACCTAAGTGTCCCCAGGGGTCCAGCAAACTGAGACAATGCCTGGAGATGACTGGCAGTGCATGTCACTGAGATACCACTAGTTCCTGGGAATTACAAATATGAGCTAGTTTTTAGCAACACTTTTACTAACTGGGTTGAAGCTTTTTCTTGCTGGACTGAAAAGTCCACTGAGGTAGTAAAGCATCTCCTGAAGGAAATCATCCCTCATTTCGGGCTTCCTGTCTTCATTGGCTGTGACAACAGACCCATTTTGTGGCCTTGGTAGTGTAAGGGTAGAAATCACCATTGACATTATTTGGAACTCACACACAGCCTGGAGACCCCCAGTCCAGCAGTAAAGTAGAGCAGCCTAACCAGGCTCTAAAGAGACACGGCACCTAACAAAGCTGTTAAATTGGTTAAAAAACCAAGTTGATATAGACAAAGACACTGCCTGTGGCCTTCTTGAAAACTTGGTCTTCCCCTTAAGACTGAAACTTAGCCCATTTGAGCTACCATACAAAAAAAAATTATTTATTTATTTATTTTTTTTACCATACAGGCATCCTTTATTAGAGAACCCCAATATGACCAACATAGTTTGCCTTAACAATGACCATCCACTCTCCCTTCATGAGGTAGAAAACGTTGAAGTTACTAAATAATTGCAGTCTTTTTGGGTGTCTTCTCTTCATAGATATGCACACCTGAGGATCTCACTTGAACCAGAAGCACCCCTGTACTCATTGCCACCTGATGATTAGGTCTTCCTAAAAGCCTGAAAGTCGAAACCTCTCTAGCAAAAGTGGATTGGTGCTTTTGAGGTGTTACTAGTATCTCCAACTGCCACCAAGTTCAGCGGTCTCAAAGCTTAGATCCACTATACTCGAGTAAAGAAAACTGCTCCACTGGATATAGAGGGGCAAACTCATTAGAACTATAAGAACTAGAGTTGCAAAACTATTAAAGACCTTAAAGTGTTTGTTTGCAAAACACTCTCCTTCATAGATCAAATCCCAAAGTAACTCTTAATCTTGTTCATTGTATTATAGACACTATTTGCCTTTTTGTTTCTTTATGCAGTGTTTAAACAAGTCAGATTAATAAATGGCTGAGAGCCCTCTAGCCACCATCCAAAACCAAACCAAACCCAGTGCCCTTGAGTCAATTCCGACTCATAGCGACCCTATAGGACAGAGTAGAACTGCCCCATAGAGTTTCCAAGGAGCGCCGGGTGGATTTGAACTGCCGACCCTTTGGTTAGTAGCCATAGCACTTAACCACTACACCACCAGGGTTTCCCGAGCCACCATAGGAAATAATAACAATTGTTGATATCCTTCTCCAAGAAATTCTCGCAGCCCAAACTAAGCGAGAAAACAACAGATTCATCCAACTTTCCAACTCTATTTCCTGGGGAGATAATCTGAGCAATTGTTGAATCTATCATGCATTCGCCACCTCCTCTGATAATTTAAAAGTTCCTTGGAGAAAACCTATTCCTTTATAGGACACACCAGATTTGGTTCACATTTGCCGAATAGTTTAAAATGGTCATTGGTCGTGAGTGAACAATGGCCAAAGAAAAGGAGGGGGTGAGTCAGACAGCCTCAGAGCCAAACATTTCTAAGAGACACCTCCTCACGCTTCTCCTCCTACATGGAGCAGAATAAGTTACATATTCTTCTGAAATGGTCTTTAACAATATAACCCACTTCTGTTATTGTTGTTGTCAGGCACAGTCAAGTGGGTTCCAACTCAGAGTGACCCTGTGTACCACAGAATGAAACACTGCCCAGTCCTGGGTCGTTCTTTCAATTGTTGTTATGCTTGAGCCCATTGTTGCAGTCACTATGTCAATCCATCTCGTTGAAGGTCCTCCTCTCTTTCACTGACCCTGTCATTTACTAAGCATGATGTCCTCCAGGGACTAAATCCCTCCTGACAACATGTCCAAAGTATGTAAGACTCAGTCTCGCCATCCTTGCTTCTAAGGAGCATTCTGGTTGTACTTCTTCCAAGACAGATTTGTTCATTCTTTTGGCAGTCCATGGTCTATTCAATATGCTTTGCCAACACCACAATTCAAAGGCATCAATTCTTCTTCAGTCTTCCTTATTCATTGTCCAGCTTCTACCTGCATATGATGCAATTGAAAATACCATGGCTTGGGTCAGGCGCACCTTAGTCTTCAGGGTGACATCTTCACTTTTCAACACTTTAAAGAGGTCCTATGCTGCAGATTTGACCAAAGCAATGCGTCTTTGATTTCTTGACAGCTGCTTCCATGGTCATTGATTGTTGATCCAAATAAAATGAAATCCTTGACAACTTCAATATTTTCTCCATTTATCATGATGTTGCTCATTGGTCCAGTTGTGAGGATTTTTGTTTTCTTTATGTTGAGGTGCAATCCATACTGAAGGCTGTGGTCTTGGATCTTCATTAGTAAGTGCTTCAAGTCCTTTTCACTTTCAGCAAGCAAGGTTGTGTCATCTGCATAACGTAGGTCGTTAATGAGTCTTCTTGCAATGCTGATGCCCTGTTCTTCACATAGTCCAGCTTCTCAGATTATTTGCTCAGCATACAGATTGAATAGGTAAGGTGAAAAAATAAAACCCTGAGGCACACCTTTCCTGACGTTAAACCAATCAGTATCCCCTTGTTCTGTCCGAACAATTACCTCTTGATCTGTATAAAGGTTCCTCATGAGCACAATGAAGTGGTCTGGAATTCCCATTCTTTGCAATGTTATCCATAATTTGTTATGATCCACACAGTCGAATGCCTTTGCACAGTCAATAAAACACAGGTAAATATCCTTCTGGTATTCTCTGCCTTCAGCCAGGATCCATCTGACATCAGCAATGATATCCCTGGTTCCATGTCTCCTTCTGAGTCCAGCCTGAATTTCTGGCAGTTCCCTGTTGATATACTGCTGAATGTTCTTCAGCAAAATTTTACTTGTGTGTGTGACATTAATGATATTGTTTGATAATTTCCACATTTGGTTGGATGACCTTTCGTTGGAATAGCCATAAATATGTATCTCTTCCAGTTGGTTGGCCAGGTAGCTGCCTTGCAAATTTCTTGGCATAGATGAGTGAAGACTTCCAGTGCTGTATTCCTTTGGTGAAACACCTCAATTGATATACCGCCAGTCAATTCCTGGAGCCTTGTTTTTTGCCAATGCCTTCAGAGCAGCTTGGACTTCTTCCTTTAGTACCATTGGTTCCTGATCATATGCTGCCTCTTGAGATGGCTGAATGTGGACTGATGCTTTTTGGTATAACGACTCCATGTATTCCTTCTGTCTTCTTTTGATGCTTCCTGTTTCGTTCAATATGTTCCCCACAGAATCCTTCACTATTGTAACTCGAGGCCTGGATTTTTTCTTCAGTTCTTTCAGCTTGAGAAAGGCAGAGTGTGTTCTTCCCTTTTAGTTTTCTATCTCCAGCTCTTTATATATGTCTTTATAATACTTTGTCTTCTCAGCTACCCTTTGAAATCTTTTGTTCAGTTCTTTTACTTCATCATTTCTTCCTTTTGCTTTAGCTGCTCGATGTTCAAGAGCAAGTTTCGAGTATTCTATGACATCCATCTTGGTCTTTTCTTTCTTTCCTGTCTTGTCAATGACCTCTTGCTTTCTTCATGTATGATGTCCTCGATGTCATTCCACAACTCATCTGGTCTTCAGTCATTAGTGTTCAATGTGTCAAATCTGTTTTTGAAATGGTTTCTAAATTCAGGTGGGGTATACTCAAGGTTGTATTTTGGCTCTCGTGTACTTGCTCTGATTTTCTTCGGTTTCAACTTGAACTTGCATATGAGCAGTTGATGCTCTGTTCCATAGTCAGCCCCCGGCCTTGTTCTGACTGATGATATTGAGCGTTTCCATCATCTCTTTCTACAGATGTAGTCGATTTGAGTCCTATGTATTCCACCTGGTGAGGTCCATGTGTATAGATGCTGTTTATGTTGGTGAAAAAGGGTATTTGCAATGAAGAAGTCGCTGGTCTTGCAAAATTCTGTCATTTGATTTCCAGAATTGTGTCCATCACCAAGGCCATATTTTCCAACTACCAATCCTTCTTTGTTTGCAAGCTTCACATTCCAATCATCAGTAATTATCAGTGCATCCTGACTGCATGTTTGATCAATTTCAGACTGCACAAATTGATAAAAATTTTCCATTTCTTCATCTTTGGCCTTACTGGTTGATGCGTGAATTTGAATAATTAGTCATATTAACAAGTCTTCCTTGTCAGCATACGGATACTATCCTATTACTGACAATGTTGTACTTCAGGATAGATCTTGAAATGTTCTTTTTGACGATGACTGAAACACCATTCCTCTTCAAATTGTCATTCCCAGCACAGTAGACTATGTTTGTCAGCTTCAAAATAGCCAAAAACTGTCCATTTGAGCTCACTAATGTCTAGGATATTGATGTTTATGCGTTCCATTTCATTTTTGACGATTTCCAATTTTCCTAGATTCATACTTCTTACATTCCAGTTTCTGATTATAAATGGATGTTTGAAGCTGCTTCTTCTAATTTTGAGTTGTGCCACATCAGTAAATGAAGGTCCGGAAAGCTTTACTTCAACCAAGTCATTAAGGTAGACTCCACTTTCAGGAGTCAGCTCTTCCTCAGTTGTCTTTTGGCTGCCTTCCAACCTGGGGGGCTCATCTTCCAGCACTATATCAGACAATGTCCCTCTGCTATTCATAAGGTTTTCAGTGGGTAATTCTTTTCAGGAGTAGACTACTGGGTCCTTCTTCCTACTCTTAGTCTGGAAGCTCAGCTGAAACCCATCATCCATGGGTGACCCAGCTGGAGTCTGAATATCAGTAGCATAGCTTCCAGCATCACAGCAACACGCAAGCCCCCACAGTACGATAAACTGACAGACACGTGTGGGGCAACCCATCTCTAGGTGGAAACAACATGCTAATAAAGGAAAAATCCACATCTCTCTCCATCCCAGAGAATTGAACCCTTGTCTAGAGAAAATGCACAGTCATCCCCAATCCCTGAGCACCTGTGTGAAGTTCATTCCTGAATATTCATAATGCATTTGCATTTCCTTGTCTGCTGTCTGTAAACGTCACCTCCCCAAGCTGCTTGTTAGCCAGCTGTCTTGGATATAGTGTAGCCCTGATTGCTCCTTTCCTTGCACAGAGAAACAAAGGTGCTTCCTGATCTCCCATCTTGGCCTCTTGTTTATTGGCTGTAACAAGTCATGCTGAGCAGAACCTGGGGTTTCTACCCAGCAACACAATCAAATACAGGAGACCAAAAGGGTAACACCTGCCAAAAGCAAAGACCAGAAGGTAGGAAGGGTCAGAAAAACTGAGTGAATGGACACGGAGAACCCAGGGAAAGGAAAAGGGCGAGTGCTGACACAATGCAGGGATTGCAACTGATGTCACTTTTTAAAAATTTTTGAATGAGAAACTAATTTGCACTATGAGCTTTTACCTCAAACACAATAAAATTAAAAAAAAAAGGTCAAGTCAATGGCATTGTAGAGAATTATTTAAAAAAAGTAAATATGCTATTTAAAC
Organism: Elephas maximus indicus; assembly: GCF_024166365.1. Taxonomy (NCBI): domain Eukaryota; kingdom Metazoa; phylum Chordata; class Mammalia; order Proboscidea; family Elephantidae; genus Elephas; species Elephas maximus. The sequence goes on along the minus strand of NC_064822.1, from coordinate 135,749,275 downwards.
AGTGTGAGAGATTACTAATTTTAAAAAAGAGAAAGAGATAATTTAAACAGTAGTCAAAAATTTTCACACCAGCAACACCACTCAGCAGTTTAATTAAAAACAAAAAACATAAATATATAGGTCTTATTAAAAGTCAGAGGCTCCTGGGTGGCACAAACAATTTGTAATCAACTACTAACATAAAGGTTGAAGATCCAAACTCATTCAGTGATGCAAATAGGTGGCAACGGGTTTGTTTTTTCAGGTTTTATGCTGAGAATCAAAATGAGAGTTTCAATCTAGTGATGTTAAAAACAGAAAACAAATTCTACATTGTTCATGAACAATGAGAATTCATGAAGTGATTTAAAACAACGTACATAGAAAAAAAATGAGAGAGATAAAATGACGAAATAAAACGAAGGGGCCCAAAACACATAAAATATAAATTAAAAACAACAACAACAACAAAAAAACACCTAACGCTTACAACAAGTTACAAACCAGAAATGTGACAATCATATCATTTCACTGCAGAATCTCTTTGGTCCCATAAAAAAAAAAAATAATAATGAGCAAATACATGAAAGGAAGTGTATCAGAAAAGTAGACCAAAGACAGCAGATACATATAATAAAACCATAAGAATAATCAAGAATATAGCTTTTATTGGTTAATACATTAATGGAGTTTTTCTATGTGATTTATAAAGATAAACAATTGTTCACTTAACTGCTTTAGGCAGAAAAAAGCAAATAGATTGATTAAGTAAACTGTCACATACCATACAGCAGGGAACTAGCAGAGGCAAGTGTTAAGCCTGGAAAATATGACCCCAAGTCCCAAGTTTTAAGCACTTCTGTGCCATATTATATGATTATGAGGAATGCCTGTTCAATTAGATAGATTTAAAAAGTAGAAAAATGAAATGACTTTTGAATGTTATTTCATCATCTATTTTTTCCCATTCTTTTCTTGTTTTGAAATTATACAGCTAGCCTTAGAGAAAACTGAAAAAAAAAAATTGTAATTCAAGTACTAACAGATGCAATGAAAGGAGAAAAATCAAGTAGAGGTCCTCTTTCTAATCAAACGCACCAGATATCTTTCCTTTCATTCTCTCTCTTTTTAAATGAAATATTATTTCTTCATATAAACTGAGACTATTTTATACCTTTTCTATTTCCATTCCAGGAAAGTGAGCACAAAAGTGCTGACACAAGCTTTTTAATTTTATTTTTTATTGTTCTTCTTTTTAAACATTCTATTATGTGACAGGTCAAGACTATAAGTTATAGAACAAGATTCAAAAGAAATGGAAAAAAATGAACTAGATACAATTTCAGTGGCCTCTTGAGGCTTATCAAAATTAAGGTCAACCCCAAAATTCCATCTGTACTTTACCTTCATCACCCTTTGTTAAAACAAGCCCGTGATCTTCTTTCTTCTCTTCTTTGCTGCTCTAGAGAGGTCGCTATCCCTGCACTTTCTACTCCCTCCTCATACCATCATGGCTTCATGTTACAGAAAGAAGATGAACATACTTCCCTGTCGTGGATTGAATTCTGTCCCCCCAAAAATGTGTGCATCAACTTGGTTAGGCCATGATTCCCAGTACTGTGTGGTTGTCCTCCATTTTGTAATTTTAATTTTATGTTGAAAAGATTAAAGTGGGATTATAACACCACTCTTACTTGGGTCATCTCCCTGATCCAAGGTAAAGGGAGTTTCCCTGGGGTGTGGTCTGCACCACCTTTTATCTCTCAAGAGAGAAAAGGAAAGGGAAGCAAGCAGAGAGTTGGGAACCTCATACAACCAAGGAAGCAGCACCAGGAGCAGAGCGCGTCCTTTGGACACAGGGTCCGTGTGCCTTAGAAGCTCCTTGACCAGGGGAAGATTGAGGACAAGGGCCTTCCTCCAGAGCTGACAGAGAGAGATAAGCCTTCACTTGGAGCCAATGCCCTGAATTTGGACTTGTAACATACTAAAAAAAAAAATAGGCTGTGAGAAAATAAATTTCCTCTTTGTCAAAGCCATCCGCTTGTGGTATCTCTGTTATAGCAGCACTAGTGTCGCTATGAGTCGGAATCGACTAGACGGCACTGGGTTTTAGATAACTAAGACAATCCCCTATACCATAGAAAATCACAACAGCCTCTACTCTTGGAGCCAACAGCAGAGAGCAAAGCACCCATCGTTTGTTCTACTGGCTGTCCCTCCATCATGAAATAGTGTATTGCCATATGCAAGATTATTAGCACCCCCAAAGAGTGATCATACTAATATATGGAGAGAAAAATGAAGTAAAAATGAATTCAAGGATAGAAATTAAATATATATTTTTGGCTCTGTATCCTCTAAATGCCTCTTAGAATGCCATGTAAGATTTATGGACTCAAGGAACAGCTGATGAATGAGGTCACTCAGTTTATTTTTTCTAAGAATATATTTCCTTTACATGTACAGAGGTGGGGAAATGAGCCATAAGATTATTATTTCCACACTTAAACACACATATATTCACTCCTTCAAATTTGTACCTGTAAGCCATATTTTTGGATAATTTCAACATGCCATTTAAAATATATAAGGAAAAAAGGAGTCTGTTTTGTCTATGATTGAATTTTCAAAGTTTTTTCCCATAAAAATTTACTCCAGTGATTAGAACTTAGGCTCATAATGAAGAAAATATTCAGCCATCCATAGGCATTTTGGTAACATACAAGTTGATAGGCATTTGTGAAGTGAGAAGTCACACATTCAGATGATAATATTTCCTGTTGATAGTCATAAGGATAAGGAAGTGTGAAACTGGTTCAGCAGGCAGACCAGTTGCTTGCTTTTTTATTCTTTTTGAAATAACCTAAATAAAGACCCCCTTTAAATGAATATACTCTTATTAGTGGAAGAGAAAGTACATATTACTGAGGTATCAAGTGAGGCATTTCTTTTGTTTTTCTCAAGGGAACTTATTAGATAGAATTACAAACGTGTACTCATGATAGAAACAATGCCAGGGATTACATGACCAAGGACTTCTTCTTTGTAAATACCTTTTTTTTTTTTAACAATATAAGCGTCAACTACACACGTGGACTTTGTGGGATGGAATACACAGCAATCAAATCGACTACATCTTTGGAAAGAGACGGCAGAGAAGCTGAGTTGCACGTTCCTGTCTTCATGTAACTTTTGAGCCTAAGTAATGGAGCATAAGCGAGTTGTATCATTCCTGTGCAGGTGCTTTAAGAACCAATGCATGAATAAATGATTTTGAATCTTCTCCTTTCCTCGAGGCAGTCTCTTTTTCCCTGGGTCCTTTTGTAGCTACACAGAGTAGAACTCCCTACCACCCTGTTTAGGGAACATATAAATAGTAAGAAATAGATTTTGGATGTGTTTAACTGCCAATTTAGAAAATAATGTTAGAATCATTATTCCCTGTCCTTGGGTGTAGAGAATGTGACCCAGCTGAAGCTGGGCTCACAAGGACTCACAAGGATACATCAACTTGGCCCTGAGGTATAAAGACAATACCAAACCAAAACCGAACCCATTGTGGTCAAGTCGATTCTGACTCATAGCGACCCTATAGGAGAGAGTAGGACTGCCCCATAGAGTTTCCAAGGAGTACTTGGTGGATTTGAACTGCCGACCTTTTGGTTAGCAGCTGTAGCAATTAACTACCACAACACCAGGGTTCCCAAAGCCAAACCCATTGCCTTTGTATCGATTCTAACTCATAGCAATCCTATAGGACAAAGTAGAACTGCCCTATAGAGTTTCCAAGAAGCACCTGGACTCAAACTGCAGATCTTTTGATTAGCAGCTATAGCTCTTAACCACTCTGCCACCAGGATTTCCATAAAGACAATAGCTAAGATAATCTTGGAAAACATCTTTCAGGTAACCTTTCACATAAACCATTCAAATAGAACACAAAAGACTTTCCACTCTTATCTTTTCCTATTAGCATTTAGTGAATACAAAATTTGTTGGACCAGTGAAGACCCTCCTGACTATCATTACTGATAGCTGTGCCAATGATTGTTAAGAAAGATAATTCAAAACGTAGGATCACAGTTTCTAGCCAGTCCGTGAAAACATGAAGCTTTCAATGGTTTTGCCTATTTGTAATGTTAATATATATTGATAACTCTGTAATGTTCCTTGAACTCGGGCAGACACGGCCCTGGCAACATGCTTGTCCATTTTTCCACTTTTGTCTGTTCTGTAATATTCCTGGGATTCAGGTAGACATTAGCTCTGGCAGCATGTTCGTCTGCTTCCCACTTTTGGCTCTTTGAACATAAGCTGAATAAAATTTTCTTTTTTCTTTACTAAACTTTGTGATGTTTTTTCCCTACAGCACTACTGAAATTTCCAAAGCATAGCCTACAAGCTAATCTATCCTGACAAACACATGTAAAAATCCTGTTTCCCTTGCAAAATATTGCTATAAAATCTCTAATTGTCCTTTCTGCATACTATACTCTAAGCTTTAGTTACAAAATGGGTAAAAGGGACAAATTGAAAATCAAAGAAAAGGGAGTTGGAACGGGATGAAAGAAGGGAGAAATATTGGTGATAAAATAGAGGTTGTGTATTTATACTTACAGTAAAGCTAGCAAAACCTTATGTGACCTACTATAATTTTTGATGACTGAAAAAGCTGATGTAATATTGAGCCATCAACTTCCCTTAACCCCCAAAGCTTTCTTTTTATACAACAGTTGCCACTGTGGATGCTTTTGAAACTTTCTAAATCCTTCCATCTCAATTACAATGAAGAATTAGATTTGGAAACACCTTACTTTGTTATACACACCTCAGGTCCCCAAACCAAATATGATGTTCATAAAGTTACTAGACATATAGAATGCAGTGTCTTCTCAGGAGAAAAGACTCATGTTTATTTTGGATGTTCACACCAACTTCCATTCTCCTGACTAGGGAGAGGGGGAGATATTGCTAGATTTTAACACTTATATTAAAGCAATGCCCACTAGGAGAATAAATGTCATGTTGAAAAGAGACCTTTGCCAAAGCTGAATTCAGCTTAGAGTTGATAGATGTAAGAAACAGGGAACTAGCAATAAAATAGCCCATGGAAAACAAAAGACTTTACATGAGGTAATCACCTTCTCACAGCAGGACTCCCAGCATCCTTCATCTTCTCACCCAATAGATTCCAGTTTCTCAGCTCTGCCACTGCTAAAGATGCCACAAGAATGGTGGTTCTCACATAGCCTTTCCATCTCCCAAATTTAATAATTGCCTTTTGACCAAAATGTGTCTAGTAAACCAAAAAACTGAACCAAACCCATCACTGTCGAGTCGATTCCGACTTATAGGGACCCTATATTCTGTCGAGTAGAATTGCCTTGTAGGTTTTCCAAGGAGTACCTTGTGGGTTTCAACTGCCAACCTTTTGGTTAGCAGCAGAACTCTTAACCACCACGCCACCAGGGAATCCACCAGGGATAATGATAACCCGTTGCCGTCAAGATGATTCCGACTCATAGTGACCTTATAAAGACAACTGCTTTCTAGTTCTTTCCATTAAGGTATTGCGTTTAGTTTTTAAACTCACTGAATGAATGTTTAGTTATTGAAATGAATATGAAAAAGTGTTTTAAGCTGAAAGGCAGTAAACTAAAAAGGTCAAAATAGCACTCTTGTAACTACTTTAAAACTGTATTGAATGCCACCTTTACCACTTAAAAATCTGTACCTTGAACAAGAACTTAAACTTTTTAAGTTCAGTTAAATGATCTTTAGGAGATAATAAAGATGATTGTGGTGTTAATAGTATTTACCTCATATTTTTGTCAGTAATAAAAAGATAATGTATGTGTATCTAAGATTGTCAGATAAAATGCAAGACAAGGCACCAGTTAAATTTAAATTTCAATTAAACAGAAAATAATTTTTAGTATAAATACATTCTAAATATTGGGATGTAATTATACTAAAAGTATTAGAACGTACTAATATAAGAAATGATTTCTTCTTTATCTAAGATTCAAATTTAATTGGGTGTGCTATATTTTTGTGTGTTATATTTTTGTTTGTTATATCTGAGAACACTATACATAACCGTCCATACAGTTTGTACAACATGATATTAGCTGAGTAATAGGTGATATTGTTGTTACTGTTATTATTATTATGCCAATCCCTTGGGGTGTTCCCAAAGTTTCATATTTTAAAACAAGTGTTATTTAGCATTACCAGAAACATAATCAGCTATGTTCTTTTAACACAACTTTAAATCTTATCTCTACCTACCTTTTTCTCTATTTAGCTATTCCATGTACTTGAAACAGAAGTTACCCTCTTCACTTTCTACTATCTGTGGCCGACCAACTTTTAAGGTGGCCCCCATGGGTCTACCTCCTGGTATGCACAGTCTTGTGTGAGCCCCCTCTCTTAAATGTGGCAGGATCTACGACTTGCTTCTAAACAACAGAATGTGGCAAACGTGACAGAATGTATGTGATTATGTATACATGATTATGTATGTGTGACTGTATCATTACATGGTGTACGACTGTAATGTCCATCTTGCTGGAGTCTCTCTCTCTTGCTGGCTTTAAGGAAGCAAGAGGCCACATTGGATAACCATGCATATAAAGAGCCTTTGGGCAGCCTCCGGGAGCTGGAGGTGGTTTCCAGTCCAGCCAGCAAGAAACTGAAGCCCTCAGTCTAACAACCACACGGAACAGAATTCTGCCAAGAACCTGATTCTTCACCAGTTGAGCCTCAAATGAGACTGTAGCACTGGCTGGCACCTTGAATGCAGCCTTGAGAGTCCTTGGTAAGTTTAAGAAAAAATGTGTTTAAATTTTTCCAATAATTTTCACAATTGTCCTAGTCACAATCTGCTAAACATGCATCAGTAAGAAATATGGATTTTTACACTTTGGGTGGAGGGGGGAATGTGAAACAACATTGAAAATTCCAAATGTTTGGCTTATCTATAAACTCATTTTGGTGATATTTATACTAAATAGAAAAAAAAAAAACCATGTATGGCCTTACATATTATGCCAAGAACCTTCCCTTATATTGCAGTGAATATGAATGAAGAATAAAACACATAATCATCTTTTGTGTTTTGCATTGAGAATCATTTTAATTGCAAGCTTGGACCTGCACAGAATATAGGAGCAAAAATGAGAAATAGTTTCAAAGAAGCATGCCTACTAAACCCTGTCTTCGCTTCCTTTCTTGACTAACTTCCCTTGATCTATCCAAGTCCTTAGCAGCTGATTATGAATAAGTATTACTTTTTAGTTGGAGGCTAAATGGAAATTTATGGTTTGTTGGTTTTCCAAAAAAAAAAAAAAAAAGAATTAGAATGAAGAGGTTTATAAAAATTAAAAAGTAAGTCATCCTCCAATCTTAATGCTGCATTCTTCTTCATGTATCCCAGCTTTTTGGATTATTTTCTCAACATACAGATTGAATAAGTATGGTGAAAGGATACATACATTTCTTGATTTTAAACAACGCAATATCCCCTTGTTCTGTTCCAACAACTGCCTCTTGGTCTATGTACAGGCTCCTCATGAGCACAATTAAGTGTCCTGAAATACTCATTCTTCACAAGGTTATCCATAATTTGTTACGATTCAAACAGTCTAATGGATTGGAGGAAGGATTGGAAGACACATTAACAACCTGCAATATGCAGATGATACAACCTTGTTTGCTGAAAGTGAAGAAGATTTGAAGCACTTACTGGTGAAGATCAAAGACTATCTTCTTCAGCGTGGGTTACACCAGAATGCTTCTTAAACGTGAGGATGGTGAGAGTTTGTCTCACAAACTTCGGACATGTTATCAGGAGGGACCAGTCCCTGGAACAGGACATCATGCTTGGTAATATACAGGGTCACTGAAAAAGAAGAAGACCTTTAAGGAGATGGGTTGACACAATGGTTGCAACAATGAGCTCAAACATAGCTACTCTTGAAAACATGGTGTAGGACTGGGCAGCGTCTCCTTCTGTTATACATTAGGTCGTTATGAGTTGGAACTGACTCGAGGACACTTAACAACAACAACAAATAGCAAGCGTCCCAGAGCACCAAATGTATAAAAGTTACGGAGGCTCCACTTACAATACGGATGACTACAAAAAAAAAAAAAAAAAAAAAAACCCGCTGCCGTTGAGTCGGTTCCAACTCATAGCGACCGTATAGGACAGGGTAGAACTGCCCCGTAGGGTTTCCAAGGAGCTCCTGGTGGATATGAACTGCCGACCTCTTGGTTAGCAGCCACTAGGCCACCAGGGTTTCCATGGATGACTACACAAGTCATCAAATAAAATTCAGTGTGACATAAATCACCGTTACTAAGTATATCATTAGTAACATGGCTTATGCTAATATTTTTTAGGTCTTTAGTTAAAAATCCAGTATACAGAGACTAGAACCATTGACAATTTTAATAACCAGTCCTTTGACTATCATAATTGCATTTTTAACAGGTTGTACAGAGTAGTAATCCTTGGGATAAAAAAGTAGTTTATCTCTACTGCATTTTTCTTAATTTATTCTTTTTCCGAATAAGCTAAAGTATTCACTAGTCTGCTTCTTTTTTTTCCCCTTTGAATGCAATCATCAAATAGATTATATGTACTGCCATTCCAATTTTATTAGGCTCATTTTGTATGACTTTGGATTTTTGGTTCAAATTATTTTATTGAAATCAGCAGCTTTATCATTTTATTTCATTCAAGAATAGAAAAACCATCATTTTACAGAGTTGGCAGCTTTTCTGCTTCAGAGATTCTGTAATTTACTTGGATACTCTAATAGGGTGATATTTCATATATGCTGAATACACCCTTTATGCTTGTACTACTCCTTAGAGAACTCACAGACAAAATAAAGTAGCTTATTGCCTAAGAGATGGCAATTGCATTGACCATTAACCTCAATAACTTGCAAAGGCTATAGAGAAGCTTATAAAACACTTTGTAGTCACGTTTAAAGTGGTACAAGATGTTTGTTCAAGCTGAATCACTGATAAAGAAAAGTCTTACATTCTCCTTTCTAGTGAGTAGTCTTAGCAATTCACACTTAAGTATATTTCGTATCTCTACACAGAAAAGGAAAACTTTTTGCCTAGTGTGGCTTAAGGGGTTTTAGCTTGCACATTCAGCGGCAGTATACGTGGAAAATATTTATTCATATAACACAATATTGTATCAGATTTTCCCTGGGTTCTAATTAAGGTGCAAATAAATTTTACACGAATACTAAATTGCTTCTGTTAAGTGCTAATGAAACTGTATTAAAAATGCACAGATACACGCATTCTTTATGTAACTGGAAAATCAGAAAACTGTTACCAGATAAATATATTATTTATGCATATTCGGCATAAAATAAGAAACCATTTTAAACCATATTTTTCTCTAGACCACTAATGTCTATTTAATTTCTGCTTTGCAAGCAAAGTCAGGTATTCTGTTTCAATTGCTTTATAAGACAAATAAACTGAAAGTATAAATGAATACTTTTAAATTGCATTATTTTCTGAGTACAGGATATATACTTCCACTGCTTCATTAAAATAGCTTAAAAACAAAAAACTTAAATAAGACTTTAAACATTAATTAATGCAGTGAACTCTTAAAAGTAGATTTAATAAGTAATAAGGAGTTTGCAAAGGAGACTACTTGCTAAAAGCAAACGACAGAAAATTCATGTTCTTTTAAGCGTGCATTATACGACATCGCTGTTTCTAACTTATAAGTGTGGGTTTTTCCCAAGGAAATAGAAATGGGTAACCGGATAGCTTTCTCACCAGCAGTATGAATTCTTATATGTTTGGAAGGCATAGCATCATTGTTATAATGTAATCATTACAGTACTCTTTAGAAGAAAAATTTGAATTTGGGAATGATTGGAATATAAAGGTAAGGAAATGAGACATAAGTAAACATCCTATATTGCCTCTTCATATAATTCTCAAATCTAAAATACATCAAAAACCTGAATAAAAAGTGACAACTAGCAAAGAGGAAACTTAAAGAAAAATGGACAGGTAATGTTTTACCTGCCTTTAGGATATTTCCCAAACTTTGTAACAGAGTCTGAAATTTAAAAGCTGCTTTGTGAAAAGAGGAAAGAAGTTTGAAACGAAGAAATGTTTCTAGCTGGAACTGAGATCTTGGCATAGAGTGAATTCATTCAAAGAACTACCCTGGGTGAAGGGCTGGACAATAACATCTGCTCAATCATTAAAAAGGGGATGACAAGAAGAAAAGTGTCTGCTCCAGCCTTTTTCCTACCGAGGTAAAAAGATAGGTCCTATTTTTATGATGTGTAATCTGTCCTTCATGTGGCTTTGGAGATTTAATGTAAACTCTCTATAAGGAAGAGGGAAATTACAAGCAGAAGAATAATTCAATTTATATAAATATCCAGTGAAAGGTAAACTCCATGAGAGCAGGTTTTTTTTTTATGTTGTTGTTGTTGACATTTACTAATATATTCTTACAATTTCTGCCACATGACAGGCGCTCAATAAATGTTTTAGGCATAAGTTAATGAATTTAGTACCAGCTGGCAAGCTGGGAAAACTCTGGTGGCTTAGTGGTTAAGAGCTATGTCTGCTAACCAAAAGGTTGACAGTTCAAATCCACCAGGTGCTCCTTGGAACTTCTATGGAAAAGTTCTACTCTGTTTTATAGAGTCAGAGGAAACCCTCGTGCGGCAGTGGTTAGGTACTACGGCTGTTAACCAAAGGGTCGGCAGTTTGAATCTGTCAGGCGCTCCTTGGAATCTCTATGGGGGCAGTCCTACTCTGTCCTACAGGGTCGCTATGAGTCTGAATCGGCTGGACGGCACTGGGCTTGGATTTTGGTTTTTTTATGAGTCAGAATCGACTCTACGGCAACGGGTTTGGCAAGCCAGAGCCTAGAAAACTGGAAGTATTTTTGGAGGGCCACAATCTCAACCAAACCTCTTATAATCCCCACAAAAAAAAAAAAAAAAAAAAAAAAATCTAATCTGAATTTAAATTTAAAAAAATACATAAAAAATAATTTACAAGTCTGCAGGATTTAATTCCATGATCACAAAATAGAATTGTTAAATAAAAATAACAAAATAAGCCTGATTAAAATGTTTAAAAGTATGCAAGATTAAACTTAAAATGCAAGAAAGCAATAAGCTCTAAACGAAAGAATAGTGGGAAATAACTTCTAGAAATTAAGTGTGGTTCCTTAAATTAAAACTAGAAAGAGCTCCTATAATGGCTATTTGGAAGAATACACTGTCAGAACAAGTAGACAAAGGGCACAAGAAATTTCAAAATTATCAGCATGAAGACCTTGTAGATCAAAAAAGTTTGTGAAAAGTTAAGGACCATTTTGGCTTCAGATCCAAAATATAAAGAACTTACAAGTTGTCACTTCTGTTCTTACAAGAAAAAAAGCTGAAAAACTGAAAATCAATGACTTTTTTTTTTTTTTTTTGACTCATCATATTACACGGAGCCCTGGTAGAACAGCCGTTAAGAGCTCAGCTGTTAACCAAATGGTGGGCGTTTTGAATTCACCAGCCGCATCTTGGAAACCCCATGGGGCGGTTCTACTCTGTTCTGTGGGGTCACTATGAGTTGGAATTGACTTGACAGCAATGGATTTATCATAGCACAGAGGTCACAGGGCAAACCACCACTCTGAAATGTGGAAACACAGGCAAATCCAGTTTGTCAAAATTGAGCTCTGCCTATATGAAGCAGAGGAAACCCTGCTGGCATAGTGGTTAAGTGCTATGGCTGTTAACCATAGGTCAGCAGTTCGAATCCATCAGGCGCTCCTTGGAAATTCTATGGGGCAGCTTTACTCTGCCCTATAGGGTTGCTATGAATCGGAATCCACTCAATGGCAGTGGGTGGGTTTGCTTTTTTTTTTTAATATGAAGCAGAAGTCACTAGCAGCATGTGGTAGGAATATTTAAACGCTAATTCCTGGAGGCTAAGTATGTAATGGAAACGCTGGGTGGTGCAGTGGTTAAGAGCTAAGGCTGCTAACCAAAAAGGTCGGCAGTTTGAATCCACCAGGTGCTCCTTGGAAACTCTGTGGGGCAGTTCTGCTCTTTCCGGTAGGGTCACTATGAGTCAGAATCAACTCCATGGCAACAGGTTTCGTTTTGGTTTTGGTTAAGTATGTAATAGTGAGAATTCCTGGGGTAGAACTTCAGAGTGTTCCCAAACTTTCATTGGTTTTACCTCCAGGAAACCTATTAGGTTCTCACAATGAAGAGTTTATAAAGATCCCCCCAAAGTACTGAAAAGGAAAATAAAAGAGTAGCCATGGTAAAATATGTAAAAGAATCTCCTTAACAAAGCCCTATCATCCAGCGAAAAAAAAATTTAGCAGAGACTGATCCACCAGTGAGAAAAAGGGTAGAAAAAGGGAAGCAAAAGCTAAGAAACACTTGTAAACGTAAAGGTCAAGAGACACAGGGCCACCAAAATATGGGATTTAATCAGAATATTGAATGTTTTTACTCTCCCAGAATTTACCAAGCCACTAACAGTGTAAGCCATAACAGTGGACCATAGTTACTAAGCTGCAAGACAGACTCTTTCTGAGAAGTATTTAGGGAAGCTTGAAGTCAACAGGAGAGATAAAAACAATGGCCCTGGAGGAATTTTTAACTGATGGTCCCTAGCCTACAATAAATATTAAACACAGCCCAGCTCCTAGCCAGATTAATATAAATCCTCACACTCAAGACCGATGTTGCTCAGTTCCTGTTACCTGATACATTATGCCTAATTAAAAGAAATATTCAGAAGGAACAAAACAAGCATCAGAATCAAACTCAGCTACGACACAAATCTTGGAATTATCCAAGTGCGGAAGAAGATTTCGATTCTCTTCTTTAAGAAAAAATGTCTTTCAGATATAACTTAATTAAAAGGAACTCCCTTCTTCTTGGTGTTACATGCTGTTGAGTCGGTCCTGGCTCACAGCAACCCCATGTATGACAGAATAAAATGTTGCCCAGACCCACCATCCTCACAATCATTGCTATGTTCGAGCCCATTCTTGCAACCACTAAGTCAATCCATCTCATAGACAGTCTTTCTCTTTTTGGCCCACCCTTTGCTTTACAAAGCATGATGTCCTTCTCCAGCAATTGGAACTTCCTGATAATGTGTCCAAAGTAAGCACAAATATGAAGAAGAATGGGGCATCAGGATTGGAGGAATACTGATGAACAACCTGTGTTATGCAGATGACACAACCTTCCTTGCTGAAAGTGAAGAGGACTTGAAGCACTTACTGATGAAGATCAAAGATTTAAAGTGTTGAAGGATGTCACCTTAAGGACTAAGGTGTTTTCGATCACCTCATATGTGTGGGTGCAAAAACTGGACAACGAATAAGGAAGACGGAGGAAGAATTGATGCCATTGAATTATGTTGTTGGTGAAGAATATTGAATATACCAATATTATTTTGACTGCCAAAAGAATGAACAAATCTGTCTTGGAAGAAGTACAACCAGAAAGCTCCTTAGAAGCAAGGATGGTAAGACTACATCTCACATACTTTGGACATGTTATCAGGAGGATCAGTCCCTAGAAAAGGACATCATGCTTGGTAAAGTAGAGAGTCATCAAAAAAGAGGAAGACCCTCAACAAGATGGATTGGCACAGTGGCTGCAACAATGGGTTCAAGCATAGCAACAACCGTGAGGATGGCCCAGGACTGGACAGTGTTTCGTTCTGTTGTGCATAGGGTCGTTACGAGTCGGAACTGACTCTACAGCACCTAACAACAACATTAACAATTGTGGTTAAAGGAGCCCTGGAAGTGCAGTGGTTAAGTGCTTGGCTACTAACTGACAGGTGAGCGTTTCAAACCTACCAGCCGCTCCTTGGAAGAATGTGGCAGTCTGCTTTGACAAATATTTACAGCCTCGGAAACCATATGAGGCAGTTCTACTCTGTCCCATGAGGTCTGTATGAGTCAGAATCGATTTGATGGCCAACTGGTTTGGTTTTGGTTTCTTAATCATGGTTAAGTTCTTGGCTGCTAACTGAAAGATCAGCAGTTTGAATTACCAGTAGCTCTGTGTGAGAAAGATGTGGCAGTCTGCTTCCATAAAGGTGACAGCCTAGGAAACATTATGGGGCAGTCCTACTCTGCCCAATAGGGTTGCCAGACAGTAACAGGTTTGTTCTTTTGGTGGTTTAGCTTTTAAATTCAACACTCATTTTATTTTTATCCAAAATTTCTGCCAAAGACAGTTCATAAGTAAATAATAACTTCGACTTTGTTAGATAATTATGATGCATTTAGATGTCCAAATATTCAAAGTAATTTAAACTACCTGGACAAAGTTTAAAATAGTAGTTAATGCTCCATTTTTATGTAAAATCTTACTGTTTTTAAGTAAACTCTAGTCACTATTTTCACTATTTTTAGCATGTATTATTTCTCTCAGCTTCTCTTTTCCTTGTGGATTAATTTTTATTACATTTTTTCAGTAGGCATACTAATTAATACTGTAATTAATGCAACAGAGTCAATATTAGATGTTTGTGTTTGTAAGTTAAACATGGATTACAGAAAAAAAAAATGATGGATCATCACACTACTTTTTTTGCCTTTATAGGACACCCAGAGGCCTTTTCTTATTTAAACTGAAGGTCATGAAACTCCCATAGTGGGAAGATATCTGTGATTCAAATCAATCCATTTATCTCAGTCATTTGCAAGATACTTAGGATATTTCCATATTCTAAAATATTTCCAATATTTAACACAAGACTGATATATAGACATTTTTTTCTGTAAGTTCAAGAAACTTACACTGCGGCCTTCTATCTTATTGAAACAATTAGGGCTGCTGTGAGTTGGAATAGACTCAAGGGCAACAGATTTGGATTTTGGGTTTTGGTTTAAGCTTAAGATGAATATTAATTTATGTTTTCCTTCACCAACTGAAATTAACCTTTTGGAATATCTAAAGTTTAAGGTAAATTTCTTCAATACAAACGGTAAATTTTAAATCAATAGCAAATTAATTAATAAGTGGCATAAAAATCACTGTTAAGACATCTACTTGTTGAGCAGTAACTCAGCACTGGTGAGAGTTTTTAAAAATATAGTTATATTCATAACAAATTAACTTGAGGCTATTAATGTAATCTTAGGCACTCTCAAGTGGAGATGTACATTGGCATTTCCTCAATTGTTGAGTCCTAAAATAACAAATGAAACCCCCTCTATAATGAATCCTCAGAGAATATTTGCTTCTACTATGATGTATTTTTCTCTGAAATCTCAGAAATTGAACTATTCTTGGTAATTGGATTTAAAATGGCTTAAGTTGAAATCTCATTTGAATTCATCTAGCAAAGAGAACAATTTCCACCAGTAATATTACTCAGATTAACACAATGTAAAATGGTATGTTCTCAATAAATATATGCCCAGCTATTGAATATGTGGGTTCAAATAAGATATGACTAGGTAATTGCTTTGAAAGCTGTAAAATCCAAGTACGAGGCAATTTTCTTCTTACATGCTTCCAAAATGTGCATTCATTTTTACACATTAGATTCCCTTTTTGTTCTCATACCACATGTGTGTAAGGAAACTCTTTTATTCCTTTGAATGTGTCCAATCCTTCCTACCTAACAGTGTGAATATATTTTTTCATTTTTTACTTGGCCAATGAATACTTATTTTCAAGTCAAACATGGATATACCTTCCCAAGAAAGTCTTCTTCTGACCCGAGATCAAGTCAACTCGGTCATTATACACTCTTAGGCACCCGTCTATAACACCGTCCATTGTTATAATTGAATAATTTTTATGATTATTTAATTACATCTGTTTTTTTCCACTAGATAGGTCCCCATTCATTGCACAGTATGGTGAGTTCATGATAAAGCACTGATAGGTGAATTAATGAAAAGGATGTCTCCAAAACGCAATGGAGCACTGGTGTATCATAAAGAACTAATTTAAAAGAAAACCGTAATTTATCCTGTCCTAGCACATCAAGTACAGACTTTATATTACAAAATTGCAAAGGAAATCCAGAAATTGCACTTTCTTATCTCAAAAAGTAATCACAGACACCAAAAAACATTTTTATGAAAACACTGCACTGAAGTCAAATACATTATCCTTTAGGCCATCAGTGGCTCAGCAAGTTTTGGCTCTCATTTATTAATGTATTCACAAGGTAGACAAGAGGTAGAGTTGAATCAGAACCCCAGGAGACATGATATTTATTGATGAAGAAGACATAATCTATATACAAAACTGAGGGATACAGCTTTTACCATGTAATGAAAGTATAAATGTTCATTGTGTTTATTACAAGTTATCAAAATTGTGTGTGTATATAAAATCTTAAAAAATAACACCAGTATGGGACATGTGTTTTAGGAATTGTTTTATCAACATTGCTTATATAACAACTAGTTTAAAAGAACTTATTAAGGATCCCCCCTACTTGTGAAGAGATTATTCTGTATCTTGACTGTGGTAGTGGTGATCATATGAATCTACATTATGTGGTAAAATTGCATAGACCTAAATGCACACACAGAAGCCCTGGTGGCTTAGTAGTTAAGATTTTGGCTGCTAACCAAAAGGTCAGCAGCAGTTCAAATCCGCCAGGCACACCTTGGAAACTCTGTGGGGCAGTTCCACTCTGTCCTATAGGGTGGCTATAGGTTGGAATCAACTAGATGGCAATTTTTTTTCTTATATATGCACACACACACACACAATTGCATGTACGAATGATGAAATCTGCTTAAAGTCAATGGATTGTATCAATACACATTTCCTGGTTTTGATATTGTATGGTAAGTATTTAAAGACATTGCCATCGGGTGAAACAGAATGAAGGTATACAAAGTAGTATACTTTACAATTGCATGTGGATCAACAGTTTTCTCAATATCAAAATTAAAAAAAAAAAAAAATTTCTCCCTGCACTGTAAATTCCATGAAAGCATGGACTCAGTCTTGTTCACGTCTGTATCTCTAATATCTAATGAAGCACCCCATCGTATATTGCAAACAATGAACATAGTTGTTCAATAGATGCATGAAATCCTAGGTAAATACTTGTGTGAAAAGGGAAGCTTCAACTTTGTGGAAAATTCAATCATGTGGAGTATTTCCCTATGTATTACTCACTAATGGGTATTCAAAGTGCATATACATTTTTTCTGATTTTTGAAGTTGCTATGATTAGATTTGGACATAAAACAAAAGCTCTCTGTTTAAGACAAAAATGCTTATCCCTTAATTTTTTAAAGATCTGTTTCTTTTAAAAGTGTGATAAAAAGAGAAAACATTTCCTGGACATAAAATTTTGAAGTAGGATACATACGAATCCCTGGTGGCTCAGCAGTTAAGTGCTCAGCTGCTAACTGAAAAGTTGGTGGTTCGAACCCATCAGCCAGCCACTCCGGGGGAGAAGGATGTGCCTGGCGATCTGCTTCCATGAAGATCACAGCCTTGGGAAACTTATGGGGCAGTTCTGCTCTGTCATATAGCATAGCTATGAATAGGAACGAAGTTGGCGGTACACAACAGCAACGTTCTCCCGTTAATTAAGCATTAGCATCAGACATCATTTTTCTTGATCTTAATATCTAAAATGAAATCATGTCCCCTGGTATGAATCTTTTTTTCTGTAAACTTTTTTATCTCTCTAAAACAAAAATATTCTAAATCGTCCAGTGTTACAATTTCATGTACATAATCAAAATGGTGCATATGTTTCTAGGTGTCATTTTTCAAAGTTTTATTTTCTTCTAATATTCTTTATATAAAACTTACATAAGCTCTATAAAGACTTTGAACCATAAAAGGAAAATATATAACTGTTTACTAGGTCACTGTCTAGTTATCATATCCCCCCTCCCAGTATTCTTGTATCGTGTGATGTCTTTATTTCTAAAATCTCTGCTAACCTGAAGATGTTCTAGATTTACTCACATTTCTGCATTGATGTTGCCTATCTAATTTAAATGTTAGATAGTCCTTAAAAGATATGTATTGAATAAACATCATAAAATATCCTTTATAAGTCTTTGCGCTACTGTGCAAAATGACTATTGACAGGCTCTTGAAAAATCTAATTTTGTATGTATTTTTTCAAATGGCGTCAGAAGAATGCCAAATGCGATCTAAACTCCGTAGAGGACTGAAAAAAAGACAGATTAGAAAATTCTATGCAATGGGGCAAGAACAGGGATGATATGGGAATTTTACCTACAGAATACAAACGTATAGATAGATGATAGATAGATAGATATACATAGATAGATGATAGATAGATAGATAATAGACAGATGATAGATAGATAGATGATAGATAGATATAGATAGATAGATGATAGATAGATGATAGATGATAGCATGAGAGTTCATTTCTTATGATCGATATATCACACATTAGACTTCAAAAAATTCAAAGCTAATATTTGGTTTATTAAAAATCATTATCCTTTTATTAGAGTGGATATTCCATTATGTGAAGTCATGTGATGGATACTTTCAGTAAAATTCATGTATTTAATTCAAGTAGATTCATTCATATTTTCTTCAAGTGCCAATTTCTGTAACACACAAACTTTCTGACAAAGAGAAGCTTGCTGCACATTAAGAATGGTGACTATCATAGATTGAATTGCATCCCTCAAAAATATCTGTCAGCTTGGCTGGGCCATGATTCCCAGTATTGTGTAATTGTCCACCATTTTGTCAACTGATGTGATTTTCCTACAAATATTATCTCTATGATGTTGATGAGATGGCATTAACAGCAGTTACGTTAATAAGGCAAGACACAATCTCCAAGATTGGGTTGTGTCTTGAGCCAATCTATTCTGAGATATAAGAGAGAGAAATAAGCAGAGAGATAGGGAGATCTCATACCACCAAGAAAGTAGTGCCAGGAGAAGAGCATGTCCTTTGGACCAAAGGTCCCTGTGCTGAGAAGCTCCTAGTACAGGGAAAGATTGATGACAAGGACCTTCCTCAACAGCCAAAAAAGAGAGAAAGTCTTCACCTGAAGCTGATGCCCTGAATATGGACTTCTAGCCTACTACACTGTGAGAGAATAAATTTCTCTTGTTAAAGCCATCCACTTGTGGTATTTTTGTTAGAACAGCACTAGATGGCCTAAGATAGTAGGCATAAGTGTTTTAATAAGATAATATATGACCTATTTTGCTTACTCATAAAGACTTTTATTTGAAATGGAGGCACACACACTCACACACACACAAAAGATGATTTCTGATTATGGCTGGTATCTAGAAGAGAACAAGAAGACAAATTGTGTTTAGGTTGTAAAACAATAGATTTCCTGGTTAAAATTAAAACTTTAAAAAAATGAAGAAATCAAAGTGACGAAACAGTTAATTCGACTAGACCAACAGCTACATCACTGTGAAAAGCCCTAAGAAGGGGGAATCACAACACAGGTATCTTGCTGTTTTTGCCTTTATGTTCCAAATGGAGAAATTCATTTTGGGCCAATAGGTGCTGCTGAAACCTTACTCAGTTTCTCTGCCAATACGACAATTTGCATAGTATTACCCAGAATGCCTCACATTGTGATTTTGCTTTGAAAACAGATTTAATTGAGGCTTGCTGAGCTGCATTAATGTGTCTGTTTAAATTGAGTAAACCTAATTATCTCACATGAAAGTTATGCCACCTCTGGTGCGACAAAGCTAACGCAATTAAAGTCAGCCAGATGTATTAACTGAGTATTGTAAACATGCAGTCTAACTGGTAGAGAACAGTTTGTATACATCAGAGACTGGACAGTTTGTAACATGTTCACACCAACTACAACATAGCTTTTCATGTCAAACTATCTTGGATACAAAGGTCCATAAACCCTAGAATCATAGTGCTACCATATATCTTAGAGATTAATAGCTATGTGGATTTCAAATAATCTAGTTTACACTGTTTGATTGTATGCTCTGCAAATCCAATATTCTGAAGCATTCATAAGATAGATGCTTTATCTCTTCTTGTTCTCCTGAAAACATTAAAATCAAGAGTCCATCACAAATCGTCTTTACTCTTCTTCTTTTATACAATTTCACATTTATTTTTTTAAAGATTGACTTGTATAAAAATTCCTGTAAACAATAATACCTCAAAAATAATGCAAAGAGGAATAAACTGATAAGGAAAAAACTTACTCTGATCTCTCCATACGTGACTGTTAAACAGAAAAATAGAAGGCAAGACCGAAGATTTTTAAAACTATACTGTAAAATAAATCGGTCAAGTAATCTCTGAGACTATTACTGTATTTTACACGAGTAATGCATGCCTTCTAAGTTTGTTTGCTACCTGAGCCCTCTCCCCTGAGATTATTTTCATAAGCAGGTTATGCTTTTTTAGTGCACTTAGGAAAATACCTGGAGGTTGAGAGGGTGCAGTTGGCAAACAAGAGTAAAAGGTACGCGTTATTTGTGTAAAAATACGGTATCAGTTAACAATTTTAAATTCAATTTTATAATATAGGAAAACAGTTGCAATAATAGAGAAATGTTGGCCTAAACACGTCGATCAATTTTGGGTCTTACAGAGTTAAAAAAAAAAATAAACATAAATTTGATATGAAATTTGACATTGAGAGGAAAGACAGTGGCAACAAATGTGTGAGTGGGATTACTTTTATGCACTCTCTTTTATTTTATTTTGGATTAAAATATGTTAAAATATAAATAGAATGTTGTTTTCCTTGAATCGCCAGGAGGCACCTAAATCTGATAGAGATTTGTGTTTTCAAAAATGCATGGGTGTTTATACATTTATGAGTCTCTATATTATATTATATTATATTGCAATCCACTGGCCATTTTTAAAGTTCATGCTTGAAAACTTTTTAATAAATATTACTAAAGGAAGCACTCACTTTCCAGTAATTAAGGGAAAATAAAAACTGAGGCTTACTTTTGCTCTAGGCTTTTAGTATTTCATTCTTACTAATTTAATTCAAGGGTTAGAACTAGTGCTGAAAACAAAATTCTACTTCTTTTAAGTGGACTGTTGGGAATTATTTTATTAATTACACCACTAAACCAATAGGACAAATAATTACTTTAAAAGTGTAAAATTTTAAGTGACAATGGAGTAATTTTGTTATGTATAGGTCTGTTGTGTATCAAACAGATACACAGACTCTAAAATATCTCTGTTGGTTAATTTAGTCAAACACAGAAAGATTCAAAAATAGGACACCTGGCTAGAACCATTCACAAAAAATATGGTGAGTTTCACTCATTCAAGATATAATCATTTCTGGATTGAATTGTGCCCCCCCTAAAGTCCTAACCACTGTGCATGTTAATATGACCCAGTTTGGAAATAGGGTTTTCTTTTGTTATGTTAATGAGGTCATGCCAGAATAGGGTGTGTTCTAAACCTAATCACCTCTAAGTGCTGTCTTATAAAAGACCAGAATAGGCAGACAATAGACACAGGAGGATCTGTTTACAAACAGATGAATTCCGAGGGTTGCTGGAAAACAGGAGAAAGACCCACAGAAAGAATCAACGCAGCTGAGGCTTTGACTTGGACTTTTAGCCTCCAGAACTGTAAGAAAATAAATGTTTGTTCTTTAAAGCCACCTGAAATCCGCGTAGTGGTTAAGTGCTAAGGCTGCTAAACAAAAGGTCAGCAGTTTGAATCCACCAAGCGCTCCTTGGAAACTCTACGGGGCAGTTCTACTCTGTCCTATAGGGTTGCTATGAGTTGGAATTGACTCCATGGCAAAGGGTTTGTTTGGTTTTGGTATTAAAGCCACCTTCATGTGGTCTTTCTGTGACAGCAGCATTGGCAAACTAAGATAGTCATACATAAAAAAATACCTCCACTTAAATAAGCCAACAGTTCCATAAAAATCTAAAAGATTAAAGAGTAGAGTGCTTCAACATAACTACTTAGGTAATGACAATATATATAATCAATGACATTATTAAAATAAAATCTTTGTATGTAGTGACTATTAAAAATCCAATTGTGTGACTTAGTGTATAGTAAAAACTCATTGAAGGAAGAATGAGTATACATATACTTTCTTCATTAAAAACAGTTCGAAGAATTCGTAAGATCTCTGCTATGAATTTTGTGTCTTTAGAATACACACAATTTCCTTAAAATAGGTTCCATAATATGATCTGCTTCTCTTACATGTATCCAGGTCAACAAATTACCTTTCTCTGAAACATCTTGTATTTCTTACATCTTCAGGTTGTATTTGCTGTTTGTTCTGCTGGCACGCCCTCGTGTACAACCCCAATCTTTTTTACCAAACTGCTATGAACCATTCAAGTCTCACCCGAGTACTTACGCTTAATGAGTAGTTCCCTGAATTACCCAGTGTGAGCATAGAATCATATATTGGGATGGGTGCCCATCTTTGTGCTCTCAGAAAACTTCGTGCATTTTTATTACAGCACCTGTTACCCTATATGTTATAAGAGTGCTGTAGTGGGTTGAATGGTGTGGCCTCACAAAAAATATGTCCACATCAACTTCCTGGAATCTGTGAATGTCGCTTTATTTAGAGATGTAATTAAATCAAAGTTTTGAGATGAGAAAATCATCTTGAATTATCTGGATGGGCCATAAATCCAATGACAAAAATCCTTATCAGAGATGTACAAAGGAGAGAAACACACAGAAGAGGAGGCTGTGTGAAGATGGACACTGTGATTGGAGAGATTATGTTGCAAGCCAAAGAACACCGAAGATTTTCAGCAGCCACCAGAAGCTGAAAAGAGGAATACCCTCAATGAGGTGGATTGACACAGTGGCTGCAACAATGAGCTCAAGCATAACTACGATTGTAAGGATGGTGCAGAACCGGGCAGTGTTTCGTTCTGTTGTGCATAGGGTGGCTGTGAGTCGGAATCTAACAGCAAAACAACACCAAAAGCTAGGTAAGAGTCATGGGATGTTTTGTTGTTGTTGTTTGCATATTTCCTCAGAGCTTCCAGAAGGAAACAACTTGTTTTCGGACGTCTGACCTCCACAACGGCAAGAGAATAATTTTCTGTTATTTAAACTACCAAGTTCCTGGTAATGTGTTATGACAGCTACAGGAAATAAATGCAAGTTCTAATATTTCCCCTGTGCTTAACACTGAGCTCTGTAATGGTACAGACAGATTCTTTATATCTGTACGTGTAATTTCTATAACAACTTCTATCAAGTAATGAGTGCTCACTTAGTGTTGATTAAAAAAAAAAAAAAGATACTACTGCCTTTTCCTTGTAATTCAGTTATACTCATTGTCTCTAAAGCTGAAGAGTTTGCAGAAGCTCTGTCCTCCCTTTTCAATGGGAGTTAAACAACCTGTAAGAAAAAAAAAAAATCATAAGATTTAGTTGTATGGTCTCTCAAGCTATGACCACTCCTTAGCAGCCCTCTTGTATGATAAATCTTTTCTGTGTACCCTTACTGAGAGGCACATTTCCCTCTATCTGGGGGAAACATCACCATTTAACACAGGAATAGCTCTTATCACTAGATCATCCCCAACCCCAAGCTTGGGCTCAGCCCCATACGGCTTCCTGAGACTGGGCTCTTAAATTTCTATAAATGTCGTAGGCCTTACCTTAATTGATATTAATCCTCTATATCAAGATAAGAGTGAATCTGAGCTGAATCAGCTAGGAGTGATTCTGGATATTCTAATCTAAGTATTTCTTCCAATTTGAGTTATCCTCACCAATGCAAGATGAAGGTCTGCCAGTTCACTTAACAAGGCAATGTTTTTGAAGATAGTACAAGAGTTTAATTTTTATTGAGGAAAGACTTTTCTTAGATAAGAGAGGTATCTTTCCTGCCCATAAGTCAAGGTGTTCTCATGGTTGTGCTGAGGAGATTTTCTGCTCTCCCAAGGGGCTGCTCTTGTTAATAATAGCTTCAAATTACTTCTTGGTCTCCCTTCCCAGAGAAATGGTGCTGACCTTAGTCAAACTCTTTGACTCAGTTCCTCTCTGACAAAAGGGGAAAAAGGGGAATGTAGAAGGTATTTAAATTCTTCTCATCACATAATTTATCTCTTCTTTTTTAGTAAGGTATCCCTAAAAGAAATATCTATTCCATGTATGTGTCCCTCTCAGAAACTAGTAAATGCCTTGCACATAATAAAAACTCAGAAGTCGTATATTGAATGGATACCAGAAAAAAAGATTATTTGTTTTATAAAGATGATGTGACATTTGAAAAAAATTCCCAAAAGAAATTAGAAATGAATATGAAAAAGTCAATAGAATTCCTATACAGAAATAATACCCAATTAGAAAATAAAATAGGTTAAGAAAAAATAGCATAAAATTCTTGGTGTTCTTAGGAAAAAAACTTAAAAATGTTGTTGTTGTTAGGTGCCATCAAACAACTTCCCACTCATAGCAACGCTATGTACCACAGAACAAAACGCTGCCCAGTCCTGCACCATCCTTACAATCATTGTTATACTTGAGCCCATTGTTGCAGCCACTGTGTCATTCCATCTCTTTGAGGGCCCTCTATTCTGTTGACCCTGTGCTTTACCAAGCATGATGTCCTTCTCCGGAGACTGCTTCCTCCTGACAACCTGTCCAAAGTATGTAAGACGCAGTCTCGCCATCTTTGCTTCTAAGGAGCATTCTGGTTGTACTTCCTCTAAGACAGATTTGTTCATTCTTTTGGCAGTCCATGGTATATTCAATATTCTTTGCCAACACTACAATTCAAAGATGTCAATTCTTCAGTCTTCCTTATTCATTGTCCGGCTTTCTCATGCATATGATGCAAATGAAAATACCACGGCTTTGGTCAGGCACACCTTAGTCTTCAAGGCGACATATTTGCTTTTCAACACTTTAAAGAGTTCCTTTGCAGCAGATTTGCCGAAAGCAATGCATCTTTTGATTTCTTGACTGCTGCTTCCATGGCTGTTGATTGTGGATCCAAGTAAAATGAAATCCTTGACAACTTCAATCTTTTCTCCGTTTATCATGATGCTGCTAATTGGTCCAGCTGTGAGAATTTTTGTTTTCTTTATGTTGAGGTGTAATCTATACTGAGGGCTGTGGTCTTTGATCTTCATCAGTAAGTGCTTCAAGTCCCCTTCACTTTCAGCAAGCGAGGTCATGTCATCGACATAATGCAGATTGTTAATGAGCCGTCCTCCAATCCTGATGCCTCGTTCTTCTTCATATAGTCCAGGTTCTCAGATTATTTGCTCAGCAAACAGACTGAATAGGCACCATGAAAGGATACAACATGGACACACACCTTTCCTGACTTTAAACCACCTAGTATCTCCTGGTTCTGTTTGGACAACTGCCTCTTGATCTATGAACAGAACAGGTTCCTCATGAGCACAATTAAGTGTTCCGGGATTCCCATTCTTCACAATGTTATCCATAATTTGCTATGATCCACCCAGTTGAATGTCTTTGCATAATCAATAAAAAATCAGTAAACATTCTTCTGGTATTCTCTGCTTTCAGCCAGGATCCTTCTGACATCAGCAATGATCCCTGGTTCCAAGTTCTCTTCTAAATCTGACCTGAATTTCTGGCAGTTCCCAGTCAGTATACTGCTGCAGCCACTTTTGAATGATCTGGAGCAAAATTTTGCTTGCATGTGATATTAACGATATTGTTTAATAATTTCTGTATTAGGTTGGACCACCTTTCTTGGGAATAGCCATAATTATGGATCTCTCCCAGTCAGTTGGCCAGGTAGCTGTCTTCTAAATTTCCTGGCATAGACAAGTGAGCATTTCCAGCACTGCATCCATTTGTTGAAACATCTCAGTTGATATTCTGTCAGTTCCAGGAGCCTTATTTTTCACCAGTGCCTTCAGTGCAGCTTGGACTTCTTCCTCTATACCGCTGGTTCCTGATCATATGCTACCTCTTGAAATGGTTGAATGTCGACTAATGCTTTTTTGTATAATGACTCTGTGTATTCTTTCCATCTTCTTTTGATGCTTCCTACATCATTTAATATTTTCCCATAGAATCCTTCATTATTGCAACTCAAGGCTTGAATTTTTTCTTCAGTTCTTTCAGCTTGAGAAACACTGAGTATGTTCTTCCTTTTTGGTTTTCTATCTCTAGCTCTTTGCACATGTCATCATAGTGCTTTGCCTTCTCAAGCAGCCCTTTGAAATCTTCTGTTCAGGTCTTTTATTTCATCATTTCTTCCTTTTGCTTTATCTGCTTGATATTCGAGAGCAAGTTTCAGAGCCTCCTCTGACATCCACCTTAGTGTTTTCTTTCTTTCCTGTCTTTTCATTGACATCTTGTTTTCTTCATGTATGATGTCATTCCACAACTCATCTGGTCTTTGGTCATTAGTCTTCAATGCATCAAATATATTCTTGAGAAGGTCTCTAAATTCAGGTGGGATATACTCAAGGTCATATTTTGACTCTTGTGGACTTGCTCTGATTTTCTTCTGTTTTGGCCTGAACTTGCATGTGAGCAATTGATGGTCTGTTCCACAGTCAGCCCCTGGCCTTGTTCTGACTGATGATGCTGAGCTTTTCCGTTGTCTCTTTCCACAGATGTAGGTGATTTGATTCCTGTGTGTTCCATCTGGCGAGGTTCATGTGTATAGTCACCATTTATGTTGGTGAAAAAAGATATTTACAATGAAGCCATTAGTCCTGCAAAATTCTATCATTCAATCTCCGGCATTGTTTCTATCACCAAGGCCATATTTTCCAACTACTGATCCTTCTTCTTTGTTTTCACCTTTTTCATTCCAATCGCCAGTAATTATCAGTGCATCTTAATTGCATGTTCGACCAATTTCAGGCTGCTGAAGCTGGTAAAAATCTTCAATTTCTTCATTTTGGCCTTAGTGGTTGGTTTGTAAACTTGAATAATAGTTGTATTAACTGGGCTTCCTTGTAGGTATATGGATATTATCCTATCACTGAAGCATTTACTTCAGGATACATCTTGAAGTGTTCTTTTTGACAATAAATGCAACACCATTCCTCTTCAAGTTGTCATTCCTGGCATAGTAGACTATATGACTGTCCAATTCAAAATGGCCAAAACCAGTCCATTTCAACTCATTAATGCCTATAATATCCATCTTCTTGCATTCCATTTCATTTTTGATGATGTCCAATTTTCCTAGATTCATACTTCATACATTCCATGTTCTGATTATTAATGGATGTTTGCAGCCTTTTTTTTCTCATTTTGAGTCATGCCACATCAGCAAGCAAAGGTCCCGAAAGCTTTACTCCATTCACATAATTAAGGTCAACTCTACTTTGAGGAGGCAGCTTTTCCCCAGTCGTCTTTTGAGTGCCTTCCAACCTGGGGGCACTCTTCTGGCACTATATCAGACAATGTTCCACTGCTATTCAAAAGGTTTTCACTGACTAATGCTTTTCAGGCATAGACTGCTGGGTCCTTCTTCCTAGTCCCTCTTAGTCTGGAAGCTCAGCTGAAACCTGTCCTCCGTGGATGACTCTGCTGGTATCTGAATACCTGTGTCATAGCTTCCGGTATCACAGCAACGTGCAAGTCCCCACAGTACGACAAATCGACAGACATGTGGGGAACCTTAAAAATACGAACATAGAAATATGTGAGGCCTTTATTAAAAAGATATATAAATGGTTATTGAAGGAAATTAATGAAGATGTGACTAAATAGATAAATGATGAATTATATCATGTTCATGTAGGTACAACTTCAATAAAATACATATGTTAAATTACCTCATATTTATCTGTAATTTCAGGCAATCTATAAAAATGAAAAAAGAAGCATTCATTGAACTTGAACAGCGGATTCTAAAATTCTCATGAAATTATAAAGGTGCAATAGTGTCATTTTTTTTTTAAATTATAACCTATGGTGAAGAGACCGTATCTATTAATTATTAAGATGTATTAAAAAATCTATTGGTTTTTTAGAGCTTTTGTAACAAAGTACCACAAAGTAGGTGCCTTTAACAGACTGAGCTATGTAGATATTCCAAAAGTTAATGCATTACTTATCACACACTCTTATTTTTCTTGAAATGACAGACTGTCTTTGTTTCCTTTACAGAAAATATCTGCCAAATGTCCAGTCTGAATAACCACACTTTGTCTGTAATTTGTTCTTTCCATTAAAGTGCCATTCTATGAAAAAGAAGCTAGTCACCTTGCATCTCAAAAAACCGCACAAGCATAGTTCATCAAGATACATATGGTTTGGTGTTTTGCAGAAATACTTTAAATAAGGAGGGATGAGATGGAATAAAACAAAAAAATTGAAATAAAACTTTCAGGAGTTTTATTTATAATAAATAATATCTCAAGGCATTAAAATTATAAGATTATAGAATTAGAGTTAGTAGGAGAGTCAAAATTAAAATGAAAGTATTTAATAAAAGTAACTATTACCAAGTTTAATAACTTACTGAGAAAATAAATAAGAGGCAAAAAACTAACCAGACAGGTAAACAAGAGATTTATCAGCGGCATCTTCAGGCTAGCCTGATTCCCTAGGAGCCAGTCTTCAATTGCAGCAGCTGGCTTTTATCTCTCAAGGACAGAAGTCATTTACTGACCTTATTCTCCTCACATTTCTCCTCATGTCTAGAGACTAGTTGTCCCATGGGCATCCTTCTCAGTCACCTATGAGACAAGGAGATGGCTCTTTTGATCCACACTTGTAGAATGAATCCCAGCTGCTATAAAACAGCCTTCTTGAAGTAACATTCCCCAGGGTCCAAGAGCAGCAAAAATAACCAGATGGCACAGCGCCTTTGGGCTATATCACATTCACCTGGGAAATGGTGTTCATTACACATAAGTCACACTCCCTCCAATAACCTCAATAAGCATGGGAATCTCAAAGTGGGGGGGTGGTAGCAGAGTCTTATGTAGTGATTTATGGTAGTACGGGAAGAAGGTCATATCCATAAGGGATGATGAGATACAAAACGTATTGATATACACTGACAATGTAAAGCTGGAGTCTTACTCTTCCTTAAAATTAAATTTAAAAAATTGCAAACTGAGAAATGGGACACTCTTTAATTCATATCTGTACTATGATAAAAGAAGGTTGCATTAATCATAGGAGGAAAGACTAGCATGGACATCCTTCTTTAAAAAAGTTACCAAAGTCAGCCTGCCTGCCTTCTCTTCTTTCCTTCCTCTCCCCTTCTCTCCCTCTCACTACTCCCTTTCTTCCTTCTTTAGTGAATCAGTCCTACTAGGCCAACCAAGTTACATAGAACATTTTGACCCTTGGTGGAGAATGGGTACTTTGGCTTTAGGACTGAGGTTTTGCCTTATTGCAGTGGGTATTACCCCTTGCATTGAGTATTGCCCCTTGAAAGCGTTGCCCTTTCGATGTACAATGAGGCTTAGGACAGTATAAGGAATTGACAGATCTCAACTTACACAAACCCATTGCCATCGAGTCAATTCTGACTCATAGCCGCCCTATAGGACAGAGTAGAGCTGCCCCCTAGGATTTCTAAGGAGCGATTGGTGGATTCAAACTGATGACTTTTTGGTTAAGAGACAAGCCACTATGCCACCAGGGCTCCAGTCAGCTTACATAACTAGGACAAAATGAAAAAACTGTGTGTAAGCTGAACAAGTAGAAATAAATGCGGTTTGTGAGTGTTACACGCCTTTCAGCAACAATCTCAATTTTTAATGAAAGAGAAAAAAGGAAACCAAACAAAGATTATTATTGTAAGCTGTACATACTGAAATTTGATTTTTTGGGAGCAAGCAGATAATAACTGTTAGAGATGGTCTGAATGCAGTCCTGAAACAGCCACTAAGAGACCTTTCTAGTAATATAATTTTATGATTCTTAAATTTGACAAAGTGCCTTTTATTTTTGTCTTACTTTATTTCCTCAACAGCTTATATTTGTGTAGCACTTTCTGCTTCACTAATACAGCACAGTGTTGTAAAACAGAATAGGGTATTTGAAACAATACCTGCGCTGCCACCTATATTAGCATTTGTGTCACCTTAGGTAAGTGTCTATTATGTTAAGCTTTGGCTGTGGAGGTGACAGAGGCCAGAGAGACCTCTTTGGAAGAAGAACCTTCAGAGCCCCCTTCTGGATTCCCACTGTCCTGGCTTCTGTCACCTCCTGTTGGCCCAGCCATCCACCGGCCCCATGCTCGCTACAGGCGTGGCCTTGCTTCTCTCCCCAGCTTAAGTAATAAGAACCACCATCGTCCCAAACAGCCTAGATCCCTCTCACAAATCTCCCCCCTCTTCCTCCTCCTATCCCTCTCACCTTGGCTCCTTGGTAATGCACAAAATAGTCAGATAGTACTGTCTTTACTATTGTCATAATTGTGAAATTTCAGATAATGAGATAGTCGATAAGTAAGGAGTAGGAGTAATAGTTATTGAACTCTAGGTTTTATTTCATTCTCCTGGCATCCCTGTGAGACTTTTATTGTTTTCATCAATTCACAGATTAGGAAAAGTGTGGCACAAACAATTTAAATCACAGGTTTTAAGTGTCATGATCAATCCTACATCTTAAATTTGACCAGAGTTTTTCAGAATTTTCCTAGCATTCTACAATAGAAAAAAAAAAAACCCATCGCCGTCAATCCCAACTCACAGTGACCCTATAGGACAGAGTAGAACTGCCTGCGGGGTTTCCAGGGAGGGGCTGGTGGATTTGAACTGCCAACCTTTTGGTTAGCTGCCCAGCTCTACTGCACCACCAGGGCTGCACAAAAGAAAAGGGCTCCAAATTTAAGATACACCATAAGGTATCTTTCTTCTGATGTATATTTCAGCCCAAGATAAATATTCCTGAGTATTTCTTTCTTACTTGAATGTTTTAGGGACTAAACTTAGTCCTGAGGGTTTCTCATAAACTGTCTCCTCTTAGCTGAAGTTACTGTCCTTGAAATGTGCTTTTTGGTAAGTTTCTAAACAAAGCTACCTTTGATCACAAAAGACAACAGTATCGTGAATTCATTTGCAAAGAGCTTATTACCATTAATTATCTCATGGAGAGTTTTGCAGAGACAAAAATGTCTGAAAAAATGGCAGCCTCTTTGCTTGGCTGGCTTTATGATCATTTACTAAGTCAAAATAAAACAAAAACAAAAGTAAAACTAAAAATGTTTTCCCTTCTTATACCTTCGTTCTCTGTAGTCATCAGAAAATTTTATTGCAACATATCAGGCATAAGGCTATATGGAAAAATAAAGGAATTTTTTTTTACAATACAGTTCATATTCGTTTTTCAGTCACAGCTTAGGAAATAGGGGACACTCTCTTGCACAATCTATTTCATCCATTTGTTTACTCATTCCCCTTTTTTTAGCAGCTCCAAAACTCTTTGTTCTAAGGGTTCCTTTAGATACGCTTCAAAATTATCGGGAACACCAAACAGCTTCAGTTTACATAGGCTACGTCTTTAGTTGCTATATTAGAAATTAATACCCAGAATATTTAATCATATTTATTAATTTATTGAAAAATAGCAATACAATTCACACACATTAACAAAAACAATAGATATTTTATGAAAAAATAAATATATTTCCCAAAGTATTGTTTTATATTTCTATAAATCTTTTTAATATCTGGTTTAATTGAAGACACGAGGATTCTCATAGCTGCTTCTGTATTAACCTGTTATAGTATCATATTTCATGTAGCTTCTGGAAAATTTCACTGTACGCTTGCTAAAGAATAAGAGTAAAAAAAGTCAGATAACATCCTCATAGTATTTTTAACACCTTTATTGAGATATAATTCACATACTATAAAATTCATAGTTAAATACACCTAGTGGGCTTACAGAGTCATGCAACAATCACATATCTAATTACAGAACATTTTCATCACCCCAGAATGAAACCCTGTACTCATCAGCTGTCATTCCCACTCCTTTCCTCCCAGCCTCTGTCAACCAATAAACTTCTGTTTCTATAGATTTGCCTATTCTGAGTGTTTCATATTGGTGGTATTCTGTGACCGGCATCTTTCACTTAGCATAATGTTTTCAAGATTCATCCATGTTGTAGTATATATCAGTACTTCATTGTTTTTTATATCCAAATAATATTCCATTGTGTGTTGTCGTTAATGTCTTCCAGTCGATTTCAACTCATAGCTACCCTTTGTACAACAGGATGAAAGGCTGCCCGGCCCTGCGTCATATTCACAATCCTAGCTATGTTTCAGACCATTGTTGCAGCCACTATGTCAATCTATCTCAATGAGGGTCTTCCTCTTCACTGCTGATGCTCTACTCTACCAGGCATGATGGCCATCTTCAGGCACTGGTCCCTCCTGACGACACATCCAAAGTATGTGACATGAAGTTTCACCATCCTTGCTTCTAAAGAGCATTCTGATTGTACTTCTTCCAGACAGGTTTGTTCCTTCTTCAGTCCATGCTATATTCAATATTCTTCAATAACACCATAATTCAAAGGTATCTATTTTTTTTTCTTCTTTATTCATCATCCAGCTTTCATATGCATATGAGGCTATTGAAAACACCATGGCTTAGGTCAGTGACACTTTAGTCCTTAAAGTGGTATCTTTGCTTTTTAACACTTTAAAGAGGTTTTTTTTTTTTTTTTTTGCAGATTTGCCCAACACAATGTGTCATTTGATTTCTTGACTGCTACTTCCATGGGTGTTCAAGTAAAATGAAATCCTTGACAATCTCAATCTTTTCTCCATTTATCATGATGCTGCTTTTTGGTCCAGTTGTGAGGATTTTTGTTTTCTTTATGTTGAGGTATAATCCATACTGAAGGCCATAGTCTTTGATCTTCATTAGTGTTTCATGTCCTCTTCACTGTCAGCAAGCCAGATTATGTCATCTGCGTATCACAGGTTATTAATGAGCCCTCCTCTAGTCCTGATGCCCTGTTCTTCTTCGTATGGTCCAGATTCTCGGATTATTTGCTCAGCATACAGACTGAATAAGTATGGTGAAAGGATACAACCCTGACACTCACCTTTCCTGACTTTAAACCACAAAGTATCCCCTTGTTCTGTTTGAACAACTGCATCTTGATCTATGTACTGGTTTCTTGTGAGCATAATTGTTTTGGAATTCCATTTTTTACAATATTATCCATAATTTGATACCATCCACACAGTTGAACGCCTTTGCATAGTTAATAAAACACAGGTAAACATCTTTCTTGTATTCTCTGCTTTCAGTCGGGATCCATATGACATCAGCAATGATATCCCTCTTTCTATGTCTCTTCTGAATCCGGCTTGAGTTTCTCACAGTTCCCTGTTGATGAATTCGTGCAACTGCTTTTGAATGATCTTTAGCAAAACTTTACTTGAGTGTGATATTAATGATATTGTTCAATAATTTCACAGTCTGTTGGATCTCTTTTCTTTGGAATGGGTACAAATATGGATCTCTTCCAGTCCGCTGACCAGGTAGCTGTCTTCTAAATTTCTTCATTGTATCTGTTTGTGTAAATATCTCAGTGCTGTATCTGTTTTTTAAACATCTCAATTGGCATTCAGGTAATTCCTGGAACCTTGTTTTTCACCAATGCCTTCAGTGCAACTTAGACTTCTTCCTTCAATAACACTGGTTCCTGATCATATGCTACCTCTTGAAATGGTTGGATGCTGAACAATTCTTTTTACCATAGTGACTCTGTGTATTCCTTCCATCTTCTTTTGATGCTTCCTGAGTTGTTCAATATTTTCTCCTTCAGTGTTACAAATTAAGCCTTGAATTTTTTCTTCAGTTCTTTCAGCTTGAGAAATGCCAAGCATGTTCTTCCCTTTTGGTTTTCTATCTCCAGGTCTTTGTACATTTCATTATAATACTTTACTTTGTGTTCTTGAGCCTCCCTTTGAAATGTTCTCCTCAGTTCTTTTACTTCATCATTCCATTGCCAAATTGTTTTTATTCATTCATCAGTTGTTGGACAGGTGGCTCATTTCCACTTTTTGGCTATTATGAAAATGCTTTTATAAACATTAGTGTGCAAGTTTTTTTTTGTGGGCATATGTTTTCATTTCTCTTGAGCAGATACCTAGGAGTAGAATTGGTGGGTCATCGGTAACTCTGTGTTTAACATCTTGAGGAACTCAAAACTGTTTTCAGGAGTGGCTGTACCATTTTAATTTCTCACTGCTGTTTTGTGGTGCCCATGATTTGATTCCAACTCACAGTGACCATATATGACTAAGTAAAAATACCCATAGATTTTCCTAGGCTATAATTTTTATGTGTAAAGATTCCAATTTATACATATCCTTACCAACAACTGTCATCTGTCTTTTTTATTATATCTACTCTAGTGTGTATGAAACAGCATCACACTGTGATTTTGATTTACATTTCCCTGTTGACTAATGGGAGCCCTGATGGTGCAGTGGTTAAGAGCTATGCCGAGCTGCTGCTACTAACCAAAATATTGGCAGTTCAATTCCACCAACCACTCTTTGGACACCCTATGGGGCAGTTCTACTCTGTCCTCCAGGGTGGCTATGAGTTGGACTTGACTCAATGGCAACTGATTTTTTTTTTGGAATTATTAATGACTAGTGAAGAAGCCCAGCTAACTGAAAGATCAGTAGTTCAAAACCAAAAGTGGCTTCACAGAGAAAGATGTGGCAGTCTGCTTCCATAAAGATTACAGTCTTGAAAACCCTATGGGGCAGTTATACTCTGCCCTATAGTGTCACTAGGAGTCAGAATCGACTTGACAGCAAAAGGTTTATCATTTAAAGGTAATGACCAATGACTCATGATGTTAAGCATCTTTTCACATGCTTATTAGCTATTCATATATCTTCTTTGGAGACATACCTACTTAAATCTTTTGCCCATTATTTAATGAGATATTTGTCTTTAATTTGGGGACCTCTTTAAGAGTTTAAATATTGTAAAAATTGTGGAGCAGGAGCATCTGACCTCCTCTAACTTCACAAGGGGGAAGGAGAATCAAGATCAATAGCCCAAGGCTGATTTCTATGAGACAGAGGTGAGATATGCCTCCACTCTCCAATCTTTTAAAGCAATTCTGACACCAATCGTCCCTCCCACGGCACTCTCTACTTCTCTACTGAGCTCTATAATTCATTGCAATGGCCACACAGAACTCACAGACAATACTCACAATTATGGGGTTTATTAGGGAAGTTAACAGGTTACAATTCAGATTTAGGAACACTCAGGATACAGTTCTCCAATCAGGACAGCCTCTCCTCAGCTGTGCCCTGTGGTCTCTGCTCTGCTTGGGCAAGTGTTACAAAGCTCTTTTAGCTCTGCAGATAAGTGCACAGAGACACCTTACTCCACCAGCAAGTCTCTTGCCCAAAGTCACTCAGATCTCTCACACCATGGGCCAGGAAGCCCACTGCACCATCTCCTGCCCACCTTCTACTTCTGCTGCCAACTTTTCCCTGCCACTGCCTCTCACCGTCTTTGGTATTACAGCTCTCTTCTTGGTCTCCTGGTTCCAGGAACTTCTCAGTACAGGGATTTCAGATCCAAAGGATGCGCTTCACTCCTGGCTCTTCTTTCTTGGTGGTGGTGAGATATTGCCTCTAGGATGACTGATTTTAAGCCTAGCAGGATGGCAAAAGTAACCAATACCCTTGTTAGTGTTCCATACACCTTATTTACATGGTACCACCCCCACAAGGATGCCATGCACCTTATTTACATTATTAGCAAGCTATTCAATCCCTTTGACGGGCCACAAACTCCTCACTTGCATAGTCCCACATAGTCATTTGGTGGGATTTACAAAGATTATGGCTACATAGGCTGTATTAAGTAATTCACTGCTCCACAAATATAGATACTCTGGATAAAATTCCTTTATCAGATATATGATTTGCAAATATTTCCTTCCTGTCTCTGGGTCATCTTTTCACTTTCTTAATGGTGTCCTTAAGCACAATTTCTTAAAATTTAAGTCCATGAGTGGAAAAATCAAATTCCACTTTTTACTTTTCTCACCAAACTTTGAGAATTAATTAAATTGATTCAATTTTGTTCCATTTCTCTCCTGACATCAGCTGCACATAAAGCATTTCTTCCTCTGACCCTAACCCCTCTGGCAAAAACTAATCCTGTTGCTGTCAAGTCGATTCCGACTCATACCTAGGTCATATTTCACAAGTTAAAGGACATTGTCCACCATACTGCCAAGTCAACCCAAGACCTGAGATGCCTGTATCAAGCTTGGGAGTCTCCATGACACAATCACTTCTGACCTGTTGGCTACAGATTTGGGATTTCCCACTAACCTTTCAAGATGCCAGCTGCAAGCTTGGGGGATCCCCAGGCTCCTGTGCTTCTGAAATTTGGCTACAAAATCAGGGGCTCTTTCTACCCCTCAGGATACCAGTCAAAAAATTATGTGTCCCTAGGCATCCTTTCTTCTGAACTGCTGGCTCCCACTAATCCCTTGGGTTTGATAATTTGCTAGAACAAATAATAGAGCTTGTAAAAAGTGCTATACTTCTGATTACTGTGTTATTATAGTAAAAATGATACAAATGACACACAGGGTGAGGTCTGGAAGGGTTTCCAATGCAGAGCTTCCATGTCCCAATAAGCGATGTGCTACCTCCACCCCACCCCTCACACACATGCACATGCATCATTGTCTTCAATCAGCCAGGAAACTTATGGAACTTTGTATCCAGAGCATTATTGGGGCCTCATTACTTAGGCATGACTGATTGAATCATGGCCCCCCTCCCTCGTCAGCTGATGTCATGAAGTGGTCTTTCTGGCTTGGCCAGCCCCTCCTGAGTCACCTCATTAGCATAATCTGTTAAGTCTGGTCTGGAGGCCTATAGATAACAAAGATACTTCATTTACTCAGGAAATTCCAAGGGTTTAGAGTTATTTCTCGGGAACCAAAAACAAAGACCAAATTACTTTGAGTAAAGGTAAATTCTTTATCCCATAGTTCAAAATTTCAGTACTCTGTATTCTTTTTTCTTGCTTATGCTTTTGGTCTTATATCTAAGAAATTATTGCTTAACCCAAGTTCATACAGATTTACCCCTGGTTTTCTTCTAAGATTCATACACTTTTAGCTCTTACATTTAGGTCTATGATCCACCTGGAGTTAATTTCTGTGTATGGAATGAGGTAAGTGTCCAAATTCATATCTTTACATGTGGATTCCCAGTTGTCCCCAAAACATTTGTTGAGCCTAAAATTATTTTGAAAGTAGTTTTGATCTCATGGATCCTTGGAAAGGATCCTTGGACCACTCTTTGAGAGCTACTGTCCTACCTCTAGGTATGATTACACTGAAACAATCATTTAGCTGAAAACTTTAGCTTTTCTAATCTACTTTCACACACGTTTGTTCAGGTTTTGTAGAGGTAATATATTCATCTGGCATTAGGTTAGAAGAATTTAGAATAATGCCCATGTGTAATGTCATTTAGCAAAAAGTAATTCTTTACCAAGTTCCCAGCAACAGGTTGAAGCTGCATTGTTATTATTATTTCCTTCAG
This sequence comes from Elephas maximus indicus, assembly GCF_024166365.1. Lineage (NCBI taxonomy): Eukaryota > Metazoa > Chordata > Mammalia > Proboscidea > Elephantidae > Elephas > Elephas maximus. The sequence goes on along the minus strand of NC_064822.1, from coordinate 135,711,743 downwards.
GATTTCAAAGCCTTTAAGTCAAGTATAAGACCAACTGATGTTCTTCCTAGGACACCATTACTTGGGAGAAATCGCTTCTCCCCTAATTTTGCAGACCTAGAATTGTGTTTACATTGTAGTTTGCTACTTAGTGCACTTCATCTCCTACAAAATGACATGCATAAAAGCATATTTTCCACAGTGCTTTTTTTAAAGGTCATATGAACTAGAACTTGTTTCATGCTTATCTAAAAAAAAAGAATAAAAGTCACTAATTTTTGAGCACTTAAGTGATATACCACCCCCTCCCCAAAAAAGCACTCAAGTTTTAAAAGGAGTCCTTCAGTGGTGCAAACAGTGAAGTGCACACCTACTAACTGAAAGGTTGGCTGTTCAAATCCACCCAGAACAAAAGTCTGGCAATCTACTGAAAATTAGTCATTGAAAACCCTATGGAGTTCACGGGGTTGTCATGAGTCAGAATTGATTCCTTGGCAACTGGTTTGGTTTTCAGGAATTTAAAATGAGCACTATTTTAATTAAACCTGATGATAATCTTGTGCAATCAGTATTGTCCCAGTTTGAAGGAGAACTAAAGTAAGGCTTTATACTATCAGTTCTACAAGGCTAACGCATTAAAACTTTAATAATGACCAGAGAAAAATTCCAGCCAAAGACAACCTGGAACCTTGGTGGCATATTGGTTAAGAGCTCCACTGCTAACCAAAAGGTTGGCAGTTCAAATCCACCAGCCACTCCTTGGAAACCCTATGGGGCAGTTCTAATCTGTCCTATAGGGTCAGTATGAGTGAGAACCAACTCTGACAGCACCCAACAAGTACTGAGAAAGAAATGAGAGAAGATAAGATTCATTAACATGCTTTGTTTCAAATAAAATTGTGCCTAAGATTTTGTTAAATGAGCTACTCTATATCATTGATATGAAGAAACATTTTCCAGGGCAGGGGCTTAAAGGAAAGTTGGAACATTATAAACCAGAATGCTTTAGGCTCTCAGCATTTTCTTCCCATCACAGCTGATTACAAAGATATTTGCATATAAATAGAAATTTTCCTCTGTGTAATCAGCAGGCTGTTCCTTCAGTTTGATATGCATGCACTCACCATAGACTCTTTTTTCCCCCAAAATCAAATTCAGATATCAGAGACACTGGGCTATGACATCACCACATAATCCATGGTTAGAAACACTCAAGAGATCAAAAAGAGGAAAACACTTTTTGTACAAATGTCTTAAAACCTGAAATACTGGTCACTCTGAAGTATGAAAAATTTTGATGGTTTTATGAGGCTAAAACCAAACCCATTGCCATCAAGTCAATTCTGACTCATAACAACTGTATAGGACAGAGTAGAACTGCCCCATAGGATTTCCAGAGAGGGGCTAGTGGATTTGAACTGCTGACCTTTTGGCTAGTGGTCATAGTTCTTAACCACTGTGCAGCCAGGGCTCCTTATGAGGCTAAGTCTACAAAAAGTGTACAGGCAGTATAGTAGTAATATTCACAATATTAATATGTGGGTCTGATATCCTGCCCAAGCAAAATAACTGCAATATTACTTTCAAAGAATGTCCATTCAATTTATCATTTTTCTTCAGATCTCTTGAAGAACTTAACTGTGTTTCCTTATGGAATTTATATCTTTGGAAAGATACATATATGAGTCTCCCTAGTAAACTAAAGCAATAAGTAAGATAATTTTTTTTTAATTTCCCACTTTTTTTAGCTGACTATCTGGCCCATATCATACAGTAAAATATCATACAGTAAATAATTATTTGTGATCAAGTTATAAGAATTATGTAATACCAAATAACTTAGTGGTTCAGTACACATGAACATGGAACCTGCTTTCTCACTGAAACAATGTGTAACCTGTTGAAACCTGGTTATTCCAAAAACATAAAACGTGCTTAAGGAAACTGGAGGGAAAATACCTCTTCTGGCAAATAAACTGTATGTGAATATTTTAAATATGCACACCTTTCTCAGAATTTTTCAGAAAGCCAGAATTGAGGGCATTGATATTTAAAACTAAGTTTTTTTTTTTTTTTCTTCCAATTTTCAGAACTTTAAGAATATCAGATTGACTAAATTTGGTATTAGAATCTTCGGTGGCAAAGTGGTTAAGAGCATAGGCTGCTAACCAAAAGGTCGACAGTTTGAATACACCAGTTGCTCCTTGGAAACCCTATGGGGCAGTTCTACTCGGTCCTATAGGGTCCCTGTGAGTCAGAATCAACTCAACAGCACACAACAACAATAACAACAACAAACATGCTATTAATAATGGGGACTGAGTGAATGATACAAAAAACAAATTCCATTGCATTGAGTAAATTCTGACTCATGGTGACTCTATGTGTTACAAAGTAGAACTGCGCCATAGGGTTTTCTTGGCTGTAATCTTTGCTGAAGCAGATTACCAGCCTTTCTTCCAAGGTGCCAATAAGTGAGTTCAAATTACCAACCTTTAGGTTAGCTGCCAATAAACTACTTGTGCCAACCAGAGACCTCAAGTGAATGATATCCTCTCCCGTTTAAAATAAACAACAAAATTCTCATAATTGAAGATTAACTCAAATACAAAATAATTGTTTCGAATCAACTCCCACAAATATTGGATGACCAGCCCTGACTCCTTTACCCGTGAGTATCAGTTCATACAGCCATCCGATTTTTGACATGTTGCTTGAATATATAATACCAAAAACCACACCCGCTGCCATTGAGTCGATTCTGACTCATAGTAATCCTATAGTACAGAGTAGAACTGCCTCATAGGGTTTCCAAGGCTATAATCTTTACAGAAACAGACTGCCACATCTTTCTCCAATGGAGCAGCTGGTAGGTTTGAACCACCAACCTTTCTGTTAGCATCAGAGCACTTTAACCCCTGTGCCATCAGGGCTTCATGAATATATAATAAACACCTTGAATGTAACATTGTTGTTGTTGTTAGCCACTGTAAGTCAGCCCCCAACTCATGGCAGCCCCAGGCACAAAAGAATGAAGCACTGCTCAGTCCTGTGCAATCCACATGCTCAATAGCAGATCAGACCATTGTAATCCATAAGGTTTTCATTGGTTGAATTTTGAAAGTTGTTTGCCAGGCCTTTCTTCCTTGTCTGCCTTAGTCTGGAAAATTTGCTGAACCCTGTTCAGCATTGTAGCAACATGCAGATTCCACTGACAGATGGGTCATGGCTGTGCATCTCTTGATATGCCCAGAAACCTCTTCCTCTTTGTTAAAAAAAAAAAAAAAAAAAAAGCACTACTATGTATGAACTCTCTGCTCAAGCCAAAAACAAAATGGTCATCTTTGACTTTTATCCCATCACTCACTTCTAGTCCGTCAAATATACTACTGTGCTTATATCATGAGCCTATACATTTCTCTATGTTTCTACTGCCAGAACTTTAGTAACTGAAATAGAATTCCAACTGAAGGCTTTCTGGTTGGAAGACTTTTCAGTAGTCTTAGTCTTCCTTTTGCTCATTTGTAAGTTCTAAATTTAATAAATTCAGTATGTATTTTTTTAATTAAAAAAATAAAATAAAGTAAAATATGTCACTAGAAAAGAACACACAGATGCATAACAGGCCAAGAGAGAGATCTGCAAATACATAAGTCCACAGGCAATGGTGTTTCCCTAGGGTGTATCACTAGTTAAAGAAAAGTATTCTCAGTTTTAAGATAAAACATTTTGAGTAGTATATGTGTATCAAGGGGTGTGGGAGGAGCAGTTTCCTTTGATTTTTTAAAGCAGTCTTTTTATACATCTTTTATTAAATGCATTTATGTTGATTGCTATGTAATTTGCATGGAAAAAGGCAATGATCCATAGTCTCCATAAGTGTTTCTTTTTTTCTTTTTTTAATCTTAATTGTTGATAGAATTGTGTATTCTGTGCAGCTGGCTCTTGGTCCTGTGATTGGAGACATTGCAAAGTAAAAAGACAGGAACTCTGACTTTAGGGTCAGATATACATAGGCACAAATCTGTGCATTGTTAGGTAAACTTTCTCCATCTCTTTCTCCTTAATTCCTACCTCCCTTTCTTCCTTCCTCCTTTTTTAACAAGTATTTACAGAGCACCTCATTATAGGAAAAGACTTATGTTAGGCATCAAGGATAAAGACGTAAATACGAACACAGTCCATGACCTCAAGGATTTCTAGTTTAGTAGGGAAATCAGATAGGGGAATATTCAGGATGTCAAGAGATGAATAAGATTAACTCTGCCTAAAAACAAGTCAGGGGAAGCTTCAAAAGAAGAGGAAGCATTTCAACTTGATTTTGACCCATCAAAGAAGGTTATCTTCCTGAGATACATGACACGATTTCATGAATATTCTTTTCCCAATTATTACTTTTTCTCTTCAAGTAACTTACCATCCTGGAAGATTTTCAATAAGTCTTTCATAAGAATCAACATTCAAGTTACATCTAACGGGATCATGTTGCAGCAATTTAATTCAACATACATTTTTGCTTTTACTGTTTTAGGTAATGAGGATGATAGAAAAGACTAGTAACATAGGAGCCCTGTGACTAAAAACTTACAGTCTCCCCTGTAAAAGATTGAGGAAACATACAAATAACTCTATTAGTTGGAAGACAGTACTACATTCTATTGCAAAATTACAGTGTTATGAAACCACAGGGAAGAAAAGTAAAGAAAAGACTAATTCCACTTGAAGATCTTAAAAAGTTTATCAAAAGAGATGCCGAATTTGGTTTTTGATATATTGGTTTATTTGGTGAGTGAATATGTGGGAACAAAACCTGTTAGGGCCTGTGTGCATATTGAAAAAATGTGTGAAAATGAGTTTACACTGAATATATGTTTAGAAACTTAAGCGTAGGGCAAATTCCAAGAAGAATGATGAATCTAGTTTTGTGGAGTATGGAGCTTATAAAATTGGAAGACAGGGCTTCCTAAGAAAAAGGAAAAAAAAAAAACTAACAAGAATTATTGTGTGATTATCAAGTAAAACAGTTATTCTGATTCCCGGCAATCCATGCTGTCAGAGTAAAATTGTGCTCCAAAGGGTTTGAAATGGCTGATTTTTCAGAAGTAAATGGCAAGCCCATCACTCATCTGTCTCGTCTGTCAGTTTGTTGTACTGTGATAGCTTGTGTGTTGCTATGATGCTGGAAGCTATGTTACCATTATCTCAAATACCAACTGGATCAACAATGGTAGACAGGTTCTAGCAGAGTTTCTGAATAAGACAGACTAAGAAGAAAGGCCTGGTGATCGACTTCTAAAAAAAAAAAGGCCAGTGAAAACCTTATGAATAGCAGCAGAACATTGTCTGGTATAGTGCTGGAAGATGAGCCCCTCAAGTTGGAAGGCACTCAACATATGACTGAGGAAGAGTGGCCTGTTCAAAGTAGAGTCAACCTTAATGAAATGGATAGACTAAAGCTTTCAGAACCTTCATTTGCTGATATGGCATGACTCAAAATGAGAAGAAACAGTGGTAAACATCCATTAATAATCAGAATGTACAATGTAGGAATCTAGGAAAATTGGAAGTTGTCAAAAATGAAATGGAAAAATGAAGACAGGCATCCCAGCCATTAGTGAGCTGAAATGGACTGCTATTGGCCATTTTGAATAGGACAATAATATGTTCTGCTATGCCTGGAATGACAAATTGAAGAGGAATGGTATCACATTTATTATCAAAAAGAATATTTCAAGATCAATACTGAAGTATAGTACTGTCAGTGATAGGATAATACCAATATGCCAACAAGGAAAACCAATTAATATGACTATAATTCAAACTTACACACCAATGAATAATGCCAAAGATGTAGAAGTTGAAGATTTTTGTCAATTTCTGCAGTCTGAAATTGATCAAACATGCCATCAAAATACATTGATCATTATTGGTGGCTAGAATGCAAAAGTTGGAAACAAGGAAGGATCAGTAGTTTGAAAATATGGCCTTGGTGATAGAGGCAATGCCAGAAATCACATGAGATTATTTTCCAAGATCAATGACATATTCAATGGGAATACCTTTTTCAGCAACATAAACGATGACTATACACTTGAAACTCTCGAGATGTAACAAACAGGAGTCAAATCAACTACATCTGCGGAAAAAGAAAATGGAGAAGCTCAAAATCATGAGTCAGAACAAGGCGCTGACTGTAGAACAATTTCTCATATGCAAGTTCAGCCGAAGAAAGTTAGAACAAGTCCATGAGAGCCAAAATACTACCTTGAGTGCATTCCACGTGAGTTTAGAGGCCATTTCAAGAATAGATTTGACACATTGCAAAATGAATGTTAGAAGAGATTCTAAAACTTGTTCTTGAAGGTAGAGTAGCTAATGGGATTGGATGAAATGATGAAGTAAAAGAGCTGAACAGATCCCAAAGGGTGGCTTAAGAAGACAGAATAAAGGATTATAATGAAATTTGCAAAGGCTGGAGTTAGAAAATCAAAAAGGAAGAACACGCTTGGCATTTCTCAAGCTGGAAGAGCTGAAGAAAAAAGTTAAGCTTCGAGTTGCACTATAAAAGGGTTCTTTAGGCAAAATATTGAATGACACAGGAAGCATCAAAAGAAGATGGAGGGAATACCACACAGCCACTATACCAAAAAGAATTCATCAATATTCAACCATTTCAGGGGGTAGCATATGATTAAGAACCAGTGGTACTGAAGAAAGAAGCCCAAGCTGCACTGAAAGCACTGGTGAAAAACAAGCTCCAGGAATTGATGGAATACCAGTTGAGATGTTACAACAAACAGATGTAGCACTTGAGGTGCTCACTTACCTATGCCGAGAAATTTGGAAGACAGCTACCTGGCCAACTGACTAAAAGAGATACACATTTGTGCTCATTCCAAAGAGAGGAGATCCAACAGAATGCAGAAATTATCAAATAATATCATTAATACCACATACAAGTACAAATTTACTGAAGATCATTCCAAAAGGTTTGCAGCAATATATTAACAAGGAACTTCAGGAAATTAAAACTGGATTCAAAAGAGGACATGGAATGAGAGATATCATTGCTGATGTCATGGATATTGGCTGAAAGCAGAGGATACCGGAAAGATGTTTAAGTGTGTTTTGTTGACTATGCAAGGCATTTTACTGTGTTGATAATAACAAATCATAGATAACATTGGGAAGAACGGGAATTTCAGAACACTTAATTGTGCTCATGCGGAACCTGTACATAAACCAAGAGGCAGTCATTTGAAAAGAACAAGGGGATACTGCATGGTTTAAAGTCAGGACAAGTGTGTATTAGGGTTGCATTCTTTCACCATACTAATATAATCTGTATCCTGAGCAAGTAACTGGGGAAACTGGACTATATGAAGGAGAACAGTGCATCGGGATTAGAAGAAGACATTAACAACTTGTGTTATACATATGACACAAACTTTCTTGCTGAAAGTGAAGGGGACTTCAAGCATAGTCAAAAAATCAAGCGATGTATTACATTGAGCAAGTCTGCTACCAAGGACCTCTTTAAAGTGCTAAAAAGCAAAGATGTCACTTTGAGGACTAAGGTGCTCCTGACCCAAGTCATGGTGTTTTCAATCACCTCATATGAATGTGAAAGTTGAACAATGAATAAGGAAGACTGAAGAAGAATTGATGCATTTGAATTATGGTGTTGGCGAAGAATATCGAATATAGCATGGACTGCCAGAAAAACGAACTAACGTGCCTCGGAAGAATTATGGCCAGAATGCTCCTTAGAAAGGAGAATGGCAAGCCTTTGACTTACCTATTTTTGACATGTTATCAGGAGGAATCAGTCCCTGGAAAAGGACAACATGTTTGGTAAAATAGAGGATCAGTGAAAAGAGGAAGATCTTCAATGAAATGGATTGACACAATGTCTACAACTATTGGCTGAAATATAGCAATGATTGTGGGGATGGCACAAGACTGGGCAGTGTCTGGTTCTGTTGTACATACTGTTGCTATGAGTATGAACTGACTTGACAGCACCTAACAACAACAACAAAAGGATTACCAGCCCTTTCTTTTGAAGTGCCTCTGGGTGGACTCAAACCTCCAACTGTTAGCAGCTAACCATTTACACCACCTAGGGACTCTGACATAGTTTGATTAGTCCTGGCCAATGCAGGCAGTTGGAAGTTGCTGTTGTCGTTGGGTGCCGTCAAGTCAGTTCTGACTCATAGCGACCCTATGCACAACAGAACGAAACAATGCCCGGTCCAGCACCATCCCCACAGTCATTGCTATGCTTGAACCCATGATTGCAGCCACTGTGTCAATCCACCTCTTTGAGGGCCTTCCTCTCTTCTGCTGACCCTGTACTTTGCCAAGCATGCTGTCCTTCTCCAGGGACTGATCCCTCCTGACAACGTGTCCAAAGTATGTAAGACGCAGTCTCGCCATCCTTGCTTTCAAGGAGCATTCTGGTTGTACCTCTTCCAAAACAGATTTGTTCAATCTTTTGGCAGTCCATGGTATATTCAATATTCTTCGCCAACACCACAATTCAAAGGGGTCAATTCTTCTTCGGTCTTCTTTATTCATTGTCCAGCTTTCACATGCATATGATGTGATTGAAAACACCATAGCTTGGGTCAGGCGCACCTTAGTCTTCAAGGTGACATCTTTGCTCCTCAACACTTTAAAGAGGTCCTTTGCAGCAGATTTACCCAATGCAATGCGTCCTTTGATTTCTTGACTGCTGCTTCCATGGCTGTTGATTGTGGATCTAAGTAAAATGAAATCCTTGACAACTTCAATCTTTTCTTCATTTATCATGATGTTGCTCATTGGTCCAGTTGTGAGGATTATTGTTTTCTTTATGTTGAGATGCAATCCATACTGAAGGCTGTGGTCTTTGATATTCATTAGTAGGTGCTTCAAGTCCTTCTCTCTTTCAGCAAGCAAGGTTGTGTCCTCTGCATAATGCAGGTTGTTAACGAACCTTTCTCCAATCCTGATGTCTGGTTCTTCTTCATATAGTCCAGCTTCTCAGATTATTTGCTCAGCATACAGATTTAATAGGTATGGTGAAAGAATACAACCCTGGCGCACACCTTTCCTGACTTTAAACCAATCAGTGTCCCCTTTTTCTGTCCGAACTGCCTCTTGATCTATGTAAAGGTTCCTCATGAGCATAATTAACTCTTTTGGAATCCCCATTCTTCGCAATGTTATCCATAATTTGTTATGATCCACACAGTCGAATGCCTTTGCATAGTCAATAAAACACAGGTAAACATCCTTCTGGTATTCTCTGCTTTCAGCCAGGATCCATCTAACATCAGCAATGATATCCCTGGTTCTACACCCTATTCTGAAAACAGCCTGAATTTCTGGCAGTTCCCTGTCGATATACTGCTACAGACGTTTTTGAATGATCTTCAGCAGAATTTTGCTTGTGTGTAATATTAATGATATTGTTCAATAATTTCCACATTCAGTTGGGTCACCTTTCTTGGGAATAAGCATAAACATGGATCTCTTCCAGTCATTGGCCAGGAAGCTGTCTTCCATATTTCTTGGCATAGATGAGTGAACACCTCCAGTGCAACATCTGTTTGTTGAAACATCTCAATTGATATTCCATCAATTCCTGGAGCCTTGTTTTTCACCAATGCCTTCAGAGCAGCTTGGACTTCTTCCTTCAGTACCATCAGTTCCTGATCATATGCCACCTCTTGAAATGGTTGAATATCAACTAATTCTTTTTGGTATAGTGACTCTGTGTACTCCTTCCATCTTCTTTTGACCCTTCTTGCATTGTTTAATATTTTCCCCATGGACACCTTCACTATTGCAACTCAAGGCTTGAATTTTTTCTTCAATTCTTTCAGCTTGAGAAACACTGAGAGTGTTCTTCCCTTTTGGTTTTCCATCTCCAACTCTTTGCACATGTCATTATAATACTTTACTTTGTCTTCTCGAGAGGCCCTTTGAAATCTTCTGTTCAGTTCTTTTACTTCATCAATTCTTCCTTTTGCTTTAGCTTCTCGACGCTCAAGAGCAAGTTTCAGAGTCTCCTCTGACATCAATTTTGGTCTTTTCTTTCTTCCCTGTCTTTTCAGTGACCTCTTGCTTTCTTCATGGATGATGTCCTTGATGTCATTCCACAACTCTTCTGGTCTGCAGTCACTAGTATTCAATGCGTCAAATCTATTCTTGAGATGGTCTCTAAATGCAGACGGGATATCCTCAAGGTCATATTTTGACTCTTGTGGACTTGCTCTGATTTTCTTCAGTTTCGGCTTGAACTTGCATGTGAGCAATTGATGATCTGTTCCACAGTCAGCCCCTGGCCTTGTTCTGACTGATGATATTGAGCTTTTCCATCGTCTCTTTCCACAGAGGTAGTCAATATGATTTCTGTGTGTTCCATCTGGCAAGGTCTATGTGTATAGTCACCGTTTATGTTGGTGAAAGAAGGTATTTGCAATGAAGAAGTTCTTGGTCTTGCAAAATTCTATCATTCGATTTCCAGCATTGTTTCTATCACCAAGGCCGTATTTTCCAACTACTGATTCTTCTTTGTTTCCAGCTTTTGCATTCCAATCACCAGTAATTATCAATGCATCTTGACTGCATGTTCGAGCAATTTCAGAGTGCAGCATCTGACAAAAATCTTCTATTTCTTCATCTTTTCCCCTAGACTTTGGTGCGTAAATTTGAATAATAGTCGTATTAACTGGTCTTCCTTGCAGGTGTATGGATATTATCCTATCACTGACAGTGTTGTACTTCAGGATAGATCTCGAAATGCTCTTTTTGACAATGAATACAGCACCATTCCTCTTCCAGGTGTCATTCCCAGCATAGTAGGCTATATGATTGTCTGATTCAAAATGGCCAATAGCAGTGCATTTCAGCTCACTAATGCCTAGGATATCGATGTTTATGGGTTCCTCTTCATTTTTGATGATTTCCAATTTTCCTAGATTCATACTTCATACATTCCAGGTTCTGATTATTAATGGAAGTTTGCAGCCATTTTTTCTCATTTTGAGTCATGCCACATCAACAACCAAAGGCCCCAAAAGCTTTACTCCATCCACATCATTATGGTGGACTGTACTTTGAGGGGGTAGCTCTTCCCCAGTCATCTTTTGAGTGCCTTCCAACCTGGGGGGCTCATCTTCCAGCACTATATCAGACAACGATCTGCTGCTATTCACAAGGTTTTCACCAGCTAATGCTTTTTAGAAGTAGACTGCCAGGTCCTTCTTCCTGGTCTGTCTTAGTCTGGAAGCTCAGTTGAAACCTGTCCTCCATGGTGACCCTGCTGGTATCTGAATACCAGTGGCATAGCTTCCAGCATCACAGCAACATACAAGCCCCCAGAGTATGACAAACTGACAGACACGTGGGAGAACATGAACAAAGCACGGTGTAGCAGAAAGCCTACTTTGGTCAGTGTATGTTGCACTATCTGAGCACCAGTTTGATGAACATCAGGACAGTGTTATGGATACTGGACAGAAAAGGACCATGCACTGATGGAAATGCTTATTTTCGTAATGCTCTATATTAAATCTCTCTCTGCCTTTGAAGTCACCAAAATGGGGAGCTGAAAATCAACTGGCTTTTTATGAAAGGACAGTGGCCTCTTTTATTTAGGATTTTGTTTTCAAATAGAGTATGAATAATGGCCAAATTGAAATGATAACTCTGGTATTAAAAAAAGGAGAATGAAGGACTAATTTTGGTAATAAAATAATTTTTTAAATATCCAAACAAGAGAAATTGTTATAAATATATGCAGGGCAGAAAATATTATTGCCTTATTGGGCGAATAGAGCAAAGCAGAAAAGTTAATTGAAAGCTGATCTAGGATTTGGTTTGAACAGATACCCATTAACACCTCCATAGCAATGTCTTTGCATATATATAGGAAAAATTCTCAAAAAAAAAAAAAAATGTGCATTACATGCCATTTAAGGTAAGTTCCATTTCAGCACTTTGAATGGTTAAAACACTGCAAATGGAACACAGCTGGAAAAGATCTACAGAAAGACTTGAGGTAATGTTTAAAAAGGGCCTTTAATGTCATTGAGGTAATTATTTTTCTCATGAAATAAGTGCTGTACCTTACTAGTAACAGGAAAGGATGACACTGTTTTTCATGCTCATTGTTGAAACATGATTTATCACAGTTCATTTATGAGAGCATTGCATTTTCTTGTCATATTTTGACCACGATTTGTTCAGAAAAAATGATTTCACTTTTCCATTTAAAAGTAGTGTATAATCATACTAGTCTGGAGATATATTAAAATCCACAGAAGGAAACTTATAAATAATTGAGGCTCAGCTTGCCTTTCCACTCTACCCAAAGCATAAAAAGGGGAAATGAGGGGATAATAATGAAATATCTTCACAACACTAGAAAGACTTACTGATTTTTAGAAAAATTAATGACAGTTTTTTAACCATATCCAAATTCATTACAGTTTATTTTATCACACCTACACAGCTTATGGAAACCCTGGTGGCTTAGTGGTTAAGAAGTATATCTCATAATCAAAAGGTCGGCAGTTAGAATCTGCCAGCCGCTCCTTGGAAACTCTATGGGGCTGTTCTCCTATGTCCTATAGGGTCAGTATGAGTTGGAATCGACTCCATGGGAACGGGTTTTGGACAGAGCTTATCATGATACAATTTTAGTCATATTGAAAACTAAAATAATTCTTTCCCAAATTATGTTCATATGCAAAATAAATTGTATTTCTAGTCAAATTCGAAATTAGCTCTTGAAATAAGTAAAATAAGGCTGGCTTTAGGCTAGTGTAAAAAACCAAAAACCAAACCCAGTGCAGTCAAGTCGATTCCGACTCATAACGACCCTATAGGCTAGGGTAACCCCTTTGAAATCATTAGCTGTTCTAGTCTTTAGGTATGTTCTCCCAGATTCAGTTTGAGGTGTTTGTAAATTTGTAAGTTTATTTTAGGTACCTATCTGTCACTTCTATTCTGATAATGAAGTTCATTTTCCTTCCAAGTACACAGAGTCTAGAATATCAATACTCTGTATGTTGAGATTATTTGCAGTATAAGATTAATTGAAATATTAGATAAGAACTCACCAATGTAAAATCACTCTTAACCAATTCCTTCTCAACAGGAGGTATCATCAAGTATTTAGAGTACCATTGGGTCTACAAATTGCTACAACTTTCCTGAAGGGAAATTTGACACTATATACTGACAGTTAAAATGTATTTAATTTTTATTTCAGCCTTCTCATTTCTATTAATTTATGATAAGGCAATCATTGGATACATTTATAAAATATCTATAAAAGACTCTTCAAGGAACATTTTTTTAAAATACCAAAAATATTGGGTCACCGAAATGTTAAATAATCAGTTCTAAAATTTTGTACACACTTATCTCTGCAATAATTAAAAATGGCATTAGTGATATATATGAAAACATGTTCAAAAATATTTAGAGTGAAGATATGGTAGTACATAAATTATAAGATGTTACGTGTTTCATGACCTCATTTTTAAATGTGTTTTAAAATGCATATAGAAATATTTGTGAACGTACATACAACAAAGGGCCAATTTCTCATTTAATAGTAAAATCCAAAAGGCATTTCCCAAGTGCATAATATACACTTGAAAATATTCATAACTGAAATGAATAAATCAAAGAATACTATAAGCTAAAACAAGAATCAGACAAGGATATACATTCACATCCATAAGGTAAAATATTTCTTATTGACATTCTTTCTATTGCAGTAAGATAAGAAATAAATAACAAACATTAAAAAGGAGGAAGGGAAAGCTATTATTATTTACAAATGATAGTATTTCATAGAAAATGCAAGATAACTAACTAAAAACTCAAAACTAATTTAACATTTTTAATAGGGTGACTACCAAAAAAAAAAAAAAACCCGGTGCCATCCAGTCGATTCCGACTCATAGCGACCCTACAGGACAGAGTAGAACTGCCCCACAGTTTCCAAGGAGCACCTGGCAGATTCGAACTGCTGACCTTTGGTTAGCAGCCGTAGAACTTAACCACTATGCTACCAGGGTTTCCATAGGGTGCCTAGTTACCAAATTAAATTTATAGCACATTTTAGCTTTTGTACCAGTGTAACACCAGTGTGCGGCAATGTCTGACCTCCTCTTACTTCACAAGGGGTTAGGACAGCGAAGATCAACAGCCCAAGGCTGATTCCTTTGAGGCAGAGTTTAGACAATCCTTCTCTCTCCACCATCTTTACCAATTCTATTTCTTTGTTGGTTTCAATAATTCATTGCAATGGACACACAGAACTCACAGACAACACTCATGATTATGGGGTTTATTAGGGAAGTAATTTGTTAACAGTTACAATTCAGGCTCAGGAAGACTCAAGGATTCAGTTCTTTCATCAGGAGAGCCTCTTCCCAGCCATGCTCACAGTCACCCCTAACCTTGGCCCTGAGCCTCTTCTCAAAGGCATTCTGCTTTCTCGCTCCATGGGCCGAGAAGCTCACCGTACCTTCTCCTGCTGCCAGGTCTCTCCTGCTACTGCTTCTTATGGTCTTCAGGGTTACAGCTCATTCCGTCTCTCTGTCTTCTGATTCCAGGAGCTTCTTACCGCAGGGATCCTGGGTCCAAAAGATGTGCTCTCTGCTCCCGGTTGTTCTTCCTCAGTGGTGGGTGGGTTCCTCTCCTTTCTTGCTTCTGGATGGCTCATTTCAAACCCAGGGGGTTGGCAAAACTAACCAATCCCTTTGGTGGACCACAGTTACCTATCACACAGTCCCAACAAATCACAAGGCTATCGCAAGAAAGGCTATAATACGTAATTCATTACTCCATAACAAGCTATAAGAGAAAATGAATAGAAAGAAACAGATGTTTACATTCAAAATGGGAATACAATAAAGGATAGAATGTCTGTAAACCTACCAAACTAGTTGTACCCAGAACATGTGTAATTAACCCGTTGCCATAGAGTCAATACCTACTCATAGCAACCCTATAGGACGGAGGAGAACTGCCCCATAGGGTTTCCAAGGACAGGTTGGTGCATTCAAACTGCAAACCTTTTGGTTAGCAGCCAACCACTGCACCCCCAGGGTTCCATATATGTGCATAATAAGAACCACATAATTTTGTTAAGACACATAAGGGAAGACAAACATATTAAGCAACCTGTTATAATTAATGATGGAAGAATTAATATTTAAATATACAATTTCTCCTCACACTGATCAAATATTTTTAAAAATTCCAAAAATTTTTCAATGGTGATTTATTTCTAAATTGGAAAAAAAAAGTAAGGCCATTTTAAGGTAAATGAGCCAGAATAGTAACAAAAATTTAGAATAGAAAGATAAGAAAGGACACCTAATACAATTAGCTAGTAAATTATATTATAAGCCTCAAATTCTTACAACAGCACAGTGCTGCTACAAAAGTAGCCAGACAGATGAATAAAGAGAATATAAAAGATCAAATTAATATAAATACAAAGCATATAATAAAGTTAACATTTTTTAATTAGTAGAGAGATGATGGATTATTCAATAAATGGTAACAAGAATAATTTTAAAGATATAAGTTTATATTATTACACACCTTATAACAAAATCAATTCCAGATGGAGAAATAACAGTATAAAAAATAAAAATAGTACTGGAAAAATATGGATGACTAATCTACATTCTAATAAATTCGCAATCTCTTTTAAAACCTGACAGAGGAGGTAAAGAAAACTTGGCTAGACTATGTTGTTGTTGTTGTTAGGTGTCATCAAATCGCTTCTGACTCACAGAAACTGTGTACAACAGAACGAAACAATGTCCGGTCCTGAGCCATCTTCATGGTCTTTGTTATGCTTGAGCCCATTGTTGCGGTCACTGTGCCAATTCATTTCGTTGAGTGATTTCCTCTTTTTCACTGACCTTCTACTTTACCAAGCATGATGTCCTTCTCCAGAGACCGATCCCTCCTGATAACATGTCCAAAGTACATGAGATGATGTCTCGCCATCCTCATTTCTAAGGAGCATTCTGGCTGTACTTCTTCCAAGACAGATTTATTAATTCTTTTGGCAGTCCATGGTATATTCAATATTCTTCGCCAACACCATAATTTGAAGGGGTCAGTTCTTCTTTATTTTTCCTTATTCATTGCCCAGCTTTCACATGCATATGAGGCGATTGGAAACACCATGGCTTGAATAAGTTGCACCTTAGTCTTTAAAGTGACATTTTTCCTTCTTAGCACTTTAAAGAAATCTTTTGCAGCAGATTGCCCAATGCCATGCATTGCTTGATTTCTTCACTGCTGCTTCCATGGGTATTGTTTGTGGATCAAAGTTAAAGGAAATCCTTGACCACTTCAACCTTTTTTCCATTTATCATGATGTTGCTTATTGGTCCAGTTGTGAGGATTTTTGTTTTCTATGTGTTGAGGTGTACTCCATACTGAAGACTGTGGTCTTTGATCTTCATCCATAAGTGTTTTAAATTCTCTTCACCTTCAGCAAGCAAGGTTGTGTCACCTGTATAACAGATTGTTAATGAGTCTTCCTCCAAGCCTGATACCCCATTCTTCTTCATATAGCCCAGCTTCTCAGATTATTTGCTAAGTATGCAGATAGAATAAGTATGGTAATAGGATACAACCCTGAAGGACACCTTTTGTAACTTTAAACCACAAAATACCCCCTTGTTCTGTCTGAAGGACTGCCTCTTGGTCTAAGTACAGATGCCTCATGAGCAGTTAAGTTCTGGGATCCACATTTGTCACAATGTTATCCATAATTTGTTATGATCCACGCAGTAGAACGAGTTTTCATAGTCAATAAAACACAGGTAAATATCTTTCTGGTATTCTCTGCTTTCAGCAAAGATCCATCTGACATCAATAATAACATCCCTTGTTCCACATCCTCTTCTGAATCCAGCCTGAATTCCTGTCAGTTCCCTGCTGATGTACTGCTGCAACTGCTTTGAATGATCTTTAGCAAATTTTACTTGCTTGTGATGTTAATGATACTATTTGATAATTTCCACATCTGGTTGGATCATCTTTCTTTGGGATAGACATAAATATGGATCTGTTTCTGTCGGTTGGCCAGGTAGCTCTCTTCCAAATTTCTTGGCATAGATGAGTGAGTACTTCTGGCACTCCATCCATTCCTTGAAACATCTCAATTGGTATTTTGTCAATTCCTGGAGCCTGGTTTTTTTCCAATTCTTCAATGTAGCTTAGACTTTTTCCTTCAGTACCATCAGCTCTTGATAACATGCTACATCCTGAAATGATTGAACATCAGCCAGTTCTTTTTGGTGCAATGACCCTGTTTTTCTTCCATCTTCTTTTGATAATTTCTTTGTCGTTCAGTATTTTGTCCATAGAATTCTTCACTAGTACAGCTCAAGGCTTGAATTTTTCTAAACTATGTTACTTAATTATTTAAACAAAGACTAATCTGGGTGTTGCTGTGAAGATATTTGGTTAACAACTATAATCAGTTAACTTTAAGTAAAAGAGATTACCCTCCATAATACTGTTGGACCTCATTCAACAGAGAGAGAGAGAGAGACAAAATATATACAAAACAATATATATGTAAAAAAGAATCAAAGATATATATATATATATACACAAAAAAAAAAAAATACAGGAAAGACTACGTATACAAAAGAATATACACATACAGAGAGCCATTAACACCTCTACAGCAATTCATTGCATATGCATAGGGAAAATTCTCAAGGACTGCATAAACAAAATACATTAATTATTAGTTAAACACGCTGAAAAGAGTTTTACATCGCTACAGAAATTTTGTTAATAAGTTAATGTCAGCTTCATTGCAAAGTAAACTATTAGCATATTGGAAAATTATTAACTTTGCAAAGACAAAAAGAGTATAAAAGAAATGAAATGAAACCTTCATACTGAAGGCTGTGATCTTTGATCTTCATTAATAAGTGCTTCAAGTTCTCTTCACTCTCAGCAAGCAAAGTTGTGTTACATGCATATCACAGGTTGTTAATGAGTCTTCCTCCAATCATATGGTCCAGCTTCTTGGATTGTTTGCGCAGCATACAGATCGAATAATTGTGGTGAAATGACACAACCTGAAGCACACTTTTCCTGACTTTAAATCATGCAGTGTCCTCTTGTTCTGTTTGAATGGCTGCCTCTTGGTCTAAGTACAGGTTCCTCATAAGCACGATTAAGTGTTCTGGAATTCCCATTCTTCATAATGTCATCCATAATTTGGTATGATCCACACAGTCGAATGTCTTAGCATAGTCAATAAAATATAGTAAACATCTTTCTGGCATTCTCTGCTTTCAGCCAGAATCCCTCTGATATCAGCAATGATATCCCTTGTTCCACATCCTTTTCTGAATCCAGCTTGAATTTCTGGCAGTTCCTTGTTGATGTATTGCTATAACTGCATTTGAGTGATCTTCAGCAAAATTTTACCTTGTGTGTGATATTAATGATATTGTTTGATAATTTTCACGATCTGTTGGATCACCTTTTTTCAGAATGAATACAAATATAGATCTCTTCTGGTCGTTTGGCCAGGTAGCTATCTTTCAAATCTCTTGGCATAGAAAACTGAGCACTTTCAGCACTGTGTCCCTTTGTTGAGACATCTCAATTGGTATTCCATCAATTCCTGGAGGCTTGTTTTTTGCTAATGTCTTCAGTGTGGCTTGGACGCCTTCCTTCAGTAACACTGGTTCATGATCATAAGCTACCTACTGAAATGGTTAAATGTTGAACAATTCTTTTTGGTACAGTAATTTTGTGTATTCCTTCCATCTTCTTTTGATGCTTCCTGTGTCATTTAGTATCTTCCCTGTAGAATTTTTCAATATTGAAACTTAAGGCTTGATTTTTTTTTTTTTCAGTTCTTTCAGCTTCAGAAATGTGGAGCATATTTTCCCTTTCGATTTTCTCTCTCCAGATCTTTGCACATTTCATTATAATATACTTTAGTTTTCTCAATCCACCCTTTGAAATCTTCTGTTCAGCTCTTTTACTTCATCACATCTTCCTTTACCCTTAGCTACTCTAAGTTCAAGAGCAACTTTGAGTTTGTCAGTTTGTCAAACTGTGGGGACTTGTGTGTTGCTGTAATGCTGGAAGCTATGCCACTTGTATTCAAATATCAGCAAGGTCACCCATTGTCTTAGACTAGGTTCTCTAGAGAAACAAAACAAGTAAAGCATATAAATATATATACAGAGGGAGACATTCATATCAAGGAAATGGCTCATGCAGCTCTAGAGGCTGTAATGACTCAATTTCATGGTTCACAAAAGAGGATTCTCCTGACTCATGTACCTGCAGAGGTTGGCAAACCCAAGATTGGTAGGCTGGAGAGCAGGGCTGTTGCTCACAGGCTGTAAAGATTGACATATCACAAGACCACAGGTAAGCTGCTAGCTCAAGTCCCAAGAACTGTAGGTCAGATGAACAGGAACCAGCTGCAGGACTCAGAACAAGCAAAAGCCCACCAAGCCCTGCCTGAATGTCTACCCACACTCAATGCAGGCCACATGCCTAAGGAAACTCTCCTTCAACTGATTGGCTACTCACAGCAGATTCTATTATGGAGGTGTTCACATATCAAATTTCAACAGGAAAGTGATCACAACACTATACAACTGCTCAAACACTGAGAATTTTGTCCTAGCCAAGTAAACACACAATCTTAACCATCACACTCCACCCCTTGTCAACTTGGAATTTATACACATCTCCCCAAACAATGCAAAATCTCTGAATAAGACAATTACAAAGTTTTACTTGCACCTAACATAATACAACTAACACATGTAGAACCAAAAACACACTAGCTCCATTTACAACTTACATTTTGTAAGTGAAGAAAACAAAAATATATGATACACACCTGCAAAACAGAAATACTAATAACAATTACAGTCTTCATTTTTGCAACTGGTCACATGGCTATAAACTGGTATTTAGAACTACTTTCTTCCATCACTCATTCTGTATTCCCTTTATCCTTTGTCCTCAGCAAGCACCTCAGCTGGTCGTGGTTCTTTGCCTTGTGGGATGACCCAAGCCTTCATTCCTGAAGGGTCCAAGCCATTAGTAATCATGCTGGAATTGAGTTACTGTAGTTTTCCATTCAGTTTAATCACAGGGCGTCGTGGTACTAAGAGATGCCCTAAGGGATCTCCTGTATTCCAGACATACTCTTCTTTACCTCCATTATGTAATACCAATACAATTTCTTTTGGGTAGTCAGATCAATCATACCAGCCAGTATGGTAACTCCCTTCTTTGCCTGTTGATCCAGAGGCATAAGGAGCCCAAAGTGGCCAGGTGGCATTCTTAGCTTCCAATTCAATGGAATCAGTGATGTGTCTCCAGGTCGGGACATTCCTCCCTTTGAAACTAAGACTTCTATTCTCTAGCCTACAGAGAATAAGGCTGCGAGGACAGGAAACAAAAATCTTTTGAGTGGGTCACTGGGGGTAATAGTGAGTGGTGCCACTCCTATTTCATGGACCATGAATCTTGGCTATGGGAGATACAGCATCATACAGTGGATGCTGGTCTAGAGCATATACAGCCTCCTGGAGAACATTGCCCCAAGGCTGCAAGGTATTACCACCTAGATGGTGCTGTAATTGTGTCTTTAGGAGGCCATTTCATTGTTCTGTCAAGCCAGCTGCTTCAGGATGATGTGGAACATGGTAAGACCAGCAAACTCCATGAGCATGGGCCCACTGCCTTACATCATTTGCTGTGAAGTGAGTCCATTGATTTGAGGCAATGTTGTGTGGGATACCATGAATGTGGATAAGGCATTTTGCAAGCTCATAAATAGTAGTTTTAGCAGAAGCATTGTACGCAGGGAAGGAAAATCCATACCAAGAGTAAGGGTCTATTTCAGTAAGAACAAAAAGCTGCCCTATCCATAATAGAAGTGGTCAAACGTAATCAACTTGCCATCAGGTTGCTTGCTGATCACCTTGAGGGATAGTGCCATACCGGAGACTCAGTGTTGGTCTCTGTTACTGACAGATTAGGCACTCAGCAGTGACTGTGGCCAAGTCGGCCTTGGTGAGTGGA
Source organism: Elephas maximus indicus (assembly GCF_024166365.1). Classification (NCBI taxonomy): domain Eukaryota; kingdom Metazoa; phylum Chordata; class Mammalia; order Proboscidea; family Elephantidae; genus Elephas; species Elephas maximus. The sequence goes on along the minus strand of NC_064822.1, from coordinate 135,690,638 downwards.
AGTCCATGTCGCTGGGCCCATGCGTACCCTCCATCCCTACCACCATGGCCACTTTTTCATGAGCCCACTGAGCAATGAGGAGAGTAGCTAGGGAAAGAAGATGACTGTTTTCCACAGAACAAGTTGTTCTCTCCACTTGATTGTTAAAATCCTTTTCTGCTGAGGTCACACTTTGGTGAACATTCACATGAGACACAATTTTCTTCACTTCTTTGGCCCATTCAGAGAGGCCTATTCACATACTTCTCCATATATCCTTATCTCCACTTTTTCAGTCATGTTCCTTCCAAGCCCCTGACCGTCCAGCCAAACCATTGGCCACAGCCCATGAATCAGTATACGTTCACACATCTGGCCATTTCTCCTTCCAAGCAAAGTGAACAACCAAGTTCACTGCTCTAAGTTCTGCCCATAGGGAGGATTTCCCTTCACCACTGTTCTTCAGGGAGGTCCCAGAGAGGCACTGTAGTGCTGCCACTGACCACTTTCTAGTGGCGCCTGCATATGGTGCAGAACCATCTGTAAACCAGGCACAAGTTTTCTCTTCTTCAGTCAACTGATCATAAGAAACTGCCAATGAGGCCATAGGTGCAGACTGGGAGATGGAAGGTAATGTGATAAGAGTGGAGACCATGGGAATTTGGACCAGTTCCTCATGCAACTTACTTGTGTCTTCAGGTCCTGGAGGGGCCCAATCTCCTATATACACTTCCATTTAATGATGGGGGGCTGTTGTACATGTTGAACTTTATGACTCTGTGGGTCAGACAACACTCAGTTCATGATGGGCAGCTCAGGCCGCATAGTCACTTTGTGTCCCATGGTTAAGCATCAGTCTCTACTAAAGTCCAGTAACAAGCCAAAAGCTGTTTCTCAAAAGGAGAGTAGTTATCTGCAGAGGATGGCACAGCTTTGCTCCAAAATCCTAAGAGTCTGCACTGTGATTCACCAATAAAGTCTCACCAAAGACTCCAAACAGCACCTCTATCTGTCACAGACACTTCAAGCACCATTGGATCAGCCGGATCATATGGCCCAAGTAGCAAAGAGGCTTGCACAGCAGCCTGAACCTGTTGTAGAGTCTTCTTTTGTTATGGGCCTCACTGAAAACTAGCAGCTTTTTGAGTCACTTCATAAATAGGCCAAAGTAGCACACTCAAATGAGGAATATGCTGCCTCCAAAATCCAAAGAGGCCCGCTTATCATTGTGCCTCCTCTTTTGTTTTAGAAGAAGCCAGGTGCGATAACTTTTCGTTCACTTTAGAAGGAATATCTTGACATGCCCCACACAACTGGACCCCTAAAAACTTCACTGGGGTGAAAGTTGCCTGAATTTTTGTGGAATTAACTTCCCATCTCTAGCTCACAAATGTTTTACCAATTAGCCCAGAGTCATTGACACCTCTTTTTTACTAATAATATCATCAACATAATGGATCAGTGTGACATCCTGTGGAAGAGAAAGGTGATCAAGTTTTCTGTGGACTAAATTATGACATAGGGCCAGAGAATCGATGTAGCTCTGAGGTAGGCAACTGAAGGTGTATTGCTGGCCTTCCCAGCTAAAAGCATACTGCTCCTGCTGGTCCTTCAAAACAAGTATGGATAAAAAGGCATTAGCCAGATCAGCAGCTGCATACTACGGCAATGAATCTACACCTGGAACAGCAGCTGCAATTGGAGTTACCACCTGGTTAAATTTTCGATAATCCTCTGTCATCCTCCAAGATCCATCTGTTTTTTGCACAGGACAAACAGGCGAGTTGAACAGGGATGTGCTGGGAATCACCATCCGTGTTTCCTTCAACTCCTTGGTGGTGGCAGTAATCTCAGCAATCCCTCCAGGAATGTGATATTTCTTTCATTTACTATGTTCCTAGGTAGAGGCAGTTCTAATGGCTTCCACTTGGCTTCTCCTACCATAATAGCCCTTATTCCATTTGTCAGGAACCCAATGTGGGGGCTCTGCCAGTTGCTGAGTATATTATTCCTATTATGCATTCCAGAACTGGGGAAATCACTACAGGATGGGTTCGGGGACCCACTGAACCTACTGTGAAATTGACATGAGCTAAGGCTCCATTAATAACCTGATCTCCATATGCCCCCACTCTGATGGGTGGGCCACAGTGATGTTTTGAGTCTCCTGGAATTAGTGTCACTTCAGAGCCAGTGTCCAGTAATCACTGAAAAGTCTAATTACTTCCTTTTCCCCAGTGAACAGTCAGTCTTGTAAAGGGCCATAGATCTATTTGGGGAAGTCTGGGAGAAAGATTAATAGGATAAGTTTTTTGCAGTGTATTGGAGTCTTTCCTCAAGAGGACCCAGCCTCTCCTTCAATCAAGGGGTTGTGGATCTGTAAACTCGCTCAAGTCTGGGAATTGGTTGAGGGGCTGTGATTCTCTGTTCTGGTGATTTGAGTTAGACTGCTGTTCACTGGACCTACAATTCATGCACTTGTACAGATCAAGTAAATATTTAGTAGATTTTCTATCTATTCCACTTCTAGGGATACCATTACTAAATAGCCAAGACCAAAAGTCCATTCAAGTCAGATTATTCTGATTACTGCTTTGATTCTGCTGTCCTTTATGGTAACCACACTCAACTTGTCTTTGTCAACTGAGTGCTGCACTTAGCCCCTACCACCACAGACTCCAATCAGCCCCATTGTAAATTAGGTGTCTTAATTCAGTTAGGGAAGTTCCCACTGTCAAATCAGACTTACACAAAACAGCAATCACAGTGGTGTTCAAGAATGCTGGGGCTCCTTTCATGAATTTGTTTCTCATCACTGTGGTAAAAGGTGTGTCCTCTGGGCATTCCATGTGTGGGTCTGTGGGTCTAACCTGAGAAATCCACTCTAGCATGCCAATTTCCCTGAACCTTTGGATACCTTCTAGAATATATCAAGGCAGGTCTAGTACTTCAACTTGATTTAGTGTAGGCCACTGCACAATCCATGTGTCAGCAACCCAACCAAATAAACTATTAGATCCTTTCTTAACTTCTTGAGCTGAAAAATTGAATTAAGGGTCTGTGCTTAGAGAGCCCATATCAATAAACTCAGATCGATCCTTTTTATGTTCCTTACACCATTATCCCATGCCATTAATAGGCATTTCCACACATATTCCCCAGGTTTATGTTTGTACACATTAGAAAAGTCAAGCAGTTCTTTTGGAGTGTAGCCCGCCTTCTCTTGGGCTGTACTGTGTCCTTCACCTTTTAGGGCTCACTGGGACTCTAGTCTAGTTATAGGTGTAGAAGTCAAAATTGGTGAGGAAATATTTTGAGAACATTCAGCATTGTCTTGTAAAGCATCTGCCTCAAGCAATGTCCCAGGCAATGACTCAGAGAAAGGCACTTTAGATACAGCTGGGTTAATCTCATTAGATGGGAGTGGAGGGGCTAACGGTTCCTTCGGAAGGAGTGATTAAATGGAATTTAGAGACTCAGTGTCTACAGCTTCCTGATTATCTGCCCATATGTTCCCATTCCAGGTTTCAGGATCCCAATTGTTCCCAATTGATGCCCTAATTTTAACTTCAGACACCTCTAGAGATTAGCAGTTGAGTTGGCATTATAATTCAGTCACTCTTACAATAAGACTCTGGGTTTGGTTTTCAGTAATATCAGTTCTGTTACTACAAGAAATAAGGCTTTCTTTCAAAGTGAAAATTTTGAGGTCATTTTTGTGGTGCTTCAGCTTGATTCTGAAGACCTGAGCTCATCTCTTTCTTTCACTAGTTTATCTAATGAAAGTAGGACCAACCAACCAGCTTCCTTATGCTTCTCATTATGACAGAGTTGTAGAAAGGTATCATCTATGCAATCACCCAGAGCCTCATCTTTCACCAATACCTGGTCTATTGGAGGTAATACTTAGCGCATTTGAATTGCCACCTCATACCTTGGATTAGCAGTGCCCTCTTCACTACTGGAAGCAGAGTCATCAACATCTTTAAGACTAACCAGACCTGAGAACCAATTTAGAAAATTCATCCTTATAATTTTCTTTCTTTAGAACCACTCTCAGTACAAATTGTCTTAGGCTGGGTTCTCTAGAGAAGCAAAACCAGTAAAGTGTATAGAGACAGAGAGAGAGAAAAAAACAGAGAGTGAGAGAGTGAGAGAGAGAGATTTATGTCAAGGAAATGGCTCATGCAGTTTTAGAAGCTGTACATTCCAGGTCCATGAGTAAGAAAAGAGGATTCCCCTGATTCATATAGTACCAGGGGCTGGTGAACCAAAGACGAGTAGGCCGGAGAGCAGGGCTCTAGCAGACTATGAACGTTGACCAATCTCAATATCAGCAGGCAAGCTGCTAGCGAGGTCCCAAGAACTGCAGGATCTAGAACAAGCAAAAACCCTGGCAAGGACAGCAGAAAGGAGCTAGGCAGAAGAGGGTGGAGAGATGAAGGCTGAGGGGGCAGTGAGCTGCCACAGGCACTGCTGCATTTGGTACCACTCAGCAAATTCCATCATAGGGGTGATCACATACCAGATTTCAACAGGGAAGTGATCACAACATTTTACAACTGCCAAAACACTGAGAATCATGGCCCAGCCAAGTTGACGCACAATCCTAACCATCACTGTCTACAGTGCTGAATGTTGGTCTACCCAAATCTGACTATATGGATTAATGAGAAATAGTTTTATCTTTCTGTGTATTGTATGTGTAGAGGAGTTAAGAAAACTTCATTTTCCGTAGTAGAATGCCGAAGAATGGTATCCAAAACTAAGAAGTTAAGTGTTTACATTAAAACAATAAAATTTAGAAATAAGACAAAAAAAAAAAAAAGCCAAACTTCTTGCTGTCCAGTAGATTATGACTCATAAGACAGAGTAGAACTGCCCCATGGGGCTTCCAAGGGGCAGCTGGTGGATTCAAACTGCCAACCTTTTGATTAGCAACTATAGCTCTTAACCACTGTGCCACCAGAGTTCCTATTTAGAAATAAGGCACTTGAAAGCAATGATATTTAACTTGGATAAAAAACAAAAAAAAGCATTTTTCACATCTTTTATGAAACAGATATTTTGGATGCTGTCTAAGTCACAAGGGTCAAAAGCATGCTTTGAATATAGTATGAGTTATTTTGTTCATTTTAAAAATTATTTATATTTTTGTATGCAGAGACATCTCCCTGCAGTTATTAAACATTATATACATACATATATGTGAGTATATATATATTGAAACCCTGGTGGCGTAGTGGTTAAAGAGTTCAGCTGCTAACCAAAAGCTTGATTGCTCAAATCCACCAGGAGCTCCTTGGAAACCCTATGGGGCAGTTTTACTCTGTCCTATAGGGTTACTATGAATCGGAATTGACTCGACAGCTACAGCTCAAGCATAACAACGATGGTAAGGATGGCTCAGGACCGGCCAGTGTTTCGTTCTGTTGTGCATAGGGTCGCTAAGAGTCTGAACTGACTCGATGGCACCTAACAATAACAAATATATATATATATATATATATATATATATATATAATTTTTCTGCTTATCTCTTTATCCTGTATTTGGGGGTCAGCCTAATGTTGGGAAAGGATTCCATGTTTTGGAATTAAACCAGCTTCACTATCTATCACTTAAGAACCTTCTGAAACAAAACTTTTCTTCCTGATATGTTACGTTGGAGATAATACCACTCACTAGATTGTGAGTTTAAAATCATAACAAAGTTTGCATCCCCTTTTATTGGAATTACTTTTTAAATAAACTCAGTAAATTTATCGGATTTTTATCCCCACTGCATTCCATATGGATTTTGCAAAAAATTTGAAACTTACCAAAGCCTTAATGTACCAAATCACTTTATTGAATTTATTTCTATAGGTAGCATTAGAAGCCAGTAAAACCAGCTAGTTAAAGAAATTCCTTTGGCTCTCATGTCACACAAGTTATTTTCAATGCCTGTTATTTTCAATTCAGTTTTCCATGAGGTGACAAGTCTCCTGGAGATACTCCCTTGCTTCCAGTTTTGATGCCATTACAATACCTACCCAGACACATTATTTTTCAAGACATAGCACAGTTCTACTTTTTGGGGCTAGAAACTGGGTTTCTTAAAGCACCTGATTAAGAAAATCTTATACTTTGTATATAGACAGATAAAAGGTGTTTGTGGTGTGTGTGTGTGTGTGTGTGTGTGTGTGTGTGTGTATTAATTCTATAAAGCATCTATTGAACACTGGGTTAGGTATTGCTCTCAAAAATTTGATGCAACAAACTTTGACTTTTTTTAAGGTGAATTTTAAGAACTATACTGCAAAACTAATTTAAAAATTCTGTCCAACACTAGTCTAAGAGTGTGCATTGTTTATGTTGTCTTCTGCTTCTTTTCCTTATTCACATATAAATATATATAATGGTAATGTTATTATCGTTTTTTTTATGAAAATACCCACACATTCTACATTTGTTTGTCAACCACTCTCTCCTCCCACGAGGTATTTTCCTAAGAGCTCTATGCTAATTTTTTTTTTTACAGCAACATGTAAGAAGAAAAAAATTGGTATAGAGATGCTTATGAAAATAAACAAATGTTGAAGACATTCATTATTTGTGTAAAAATACAGTACACTGTGTTAATCACTATTTATTGATCACTCTCTCAATCAGATTCTGTGCTAAGTATTTTATGTGGACTCCGTTGCAATGTAAGGTAGACTCTATTAATTTGCAAGTTAGCGATAAAAAATTTGATATTAGAAAGCTGTTTACTTCCAAATAAAACCACATTTCATTAGTTTTATCTACTCTATCAATTTTTTATCTCATTCTTGATTCTAATCAGCTATGTGCTGTGTGTTTCAAACTTAACATGTCCAAGTCCAAGGTCATTTACTTTTTCCGAAATTTGTTTCTCCATCCCCCACCCTGTTTCCCTGCCAACCTCTTCCTCAGTAAATGCCAACATATATATACTATGGTTAAGCCAATCCATTGTCATTGAGTCGATTCTGATTCATAGAAATCGAACAGGACAGAGTAGGACTTCCTTATAGGATTTTCAAGGCTATAATATTTAAAGAAGTAGGCTTTCACATCTTTCTCCTGAGGACTGGCTGGTGGATTCAAACCGCCAACCTTTTGGCTAGTAGCTGAGAGCTTAATCATTGTACCACCAAGGCTCCTTATACTTACAATTACTCAGGTAATAATTTTGGAGGATAGATAAAAGAATTAAATTATGAGTGAACATCATCCTGTCATAAAGTAGTAATGGTAGGAAGAAAATAAAGAAGAGTAAGGAGAGAACGACTCTGAGGTGGGGATATTTTATACACAATGTTCAAGGAAAGATTCTCTGGTTTTCACAGTTTGCATTTTATTTCAAACCATTTTATTGTTTTTTAAAATAATTTCCAATTTTTTTTTTCTAGTGAATTATCTACCATTATGCATTTAAAGTAATTTTATATCATATAACTCAAGGCTCAAACACTGGATAAAACTTCATTTATTCCATTATTCTGGGCTACAGTTATTACCTTCCTGTTTAGTCTAGATGCCATTTTAGCTAATAGATCTTCATTCTGTCTCAATGACCTCTAGTTCTTTTAAATGACCCAGATCATTTCAGTCTAATTAATGTGGTATATAAATAGTTATATAAGTATTTGGAGCCCTGGTAGCACAGTGGTTAAGAGTTCAGGCTGCTAACGAAAAGGTCAGCAATTCAAATCCACCAGCTGCCCCTTGGAAACCCTGTGGGGCAGTTCTACTCTGTCCTATAGGGTTGTTATGAGTCAGAATCAACTCAACAACAACAGGTTTTTTTTTTTTGTTTTTGTAAATAGTTAATTTAAAGAGAGACAGAATTCTTAAATTACTAATCCATTACTTTTTCCCCTAAACTTCTACCTTTGAATTTTTTTTTCAGTATGTATTATTCATTACTTTGGTATTATTGATATAATAACATCTACTAATGATGATTTTGCTGTTTCCTTAGACACTCTTTTGTGTGTTCCATATGTTATTCTATTACTTAATGCATGCAATGCATTAATGCAAGGCATCATTACTCCAGTTTTACAGACAAGGAACCCATCACAGAAAGCTGAAGTAACAGGTAAGCATTGCATCTTCTGCAACAGAGCGGATCTGACGTTTTAAATGACTCCTTTGAGCACACTTCTAAGTTTCATTTCTGCTGCCTTAAAAAAATGTACACTGTTTGAAAAGATAGGGACCTTATGATTTGATTTAATATTGATCCTGACAAAATCTACCTAAATGGTCACTAAATTAACTATTAAGACAGAGTTGAGGTAAGGGAAGGGGAAGAAGGTAAAAATAACGGAAGAGAAGAAGATCAAAAATAATAAAAATGAAAAAGATATAAATAATCTGGGAAACTATCACTTAACTCTAAAAACCAACCAAGATCTATTAAGAACAATATATCTAAGTTTTGTTTTTGGAATTTTTGGTCTTCACCTTGTGAAACCATTGCCCCTCAAAAAAAAAAAAAAAAAGTGAACAAGTGGAAGAAAGCACTCTATCTGCCTCCAAATAAAAGACTAAGAACTTAAAATAACCAGAAAGCAAGAAAGCTAGATAGCTATTCCTCTACCTGTGAGGGCAGTTTTTCAGTCATCTAAAGCCTTGTCTCCATTCTATATCTTTTTTTTTAATTTTTTGCTAAAATAAATGGATTATAAACCCATGCAGGGTTACAAACCCCAGAGAGCAATGGTAAGAAACTGAAGTAGAAAGAATGACTGACATAACATACTGCATCCTGGGACATTTTCCATGTGGACTGTAAACTCCTGGATGGCAGATTTTTTATTTTTATTTTTTTAAAGTAATAAATCCCCACTACTTAGCACACAGAAAACAATAATTAATTTTGCTGTGTGGTAAGCACTGTGATAGTAGCTGAGATTGATAGATAAAAAGGAAAGACAAAATACCAGTTCATATGAGATTCTAAAATGCAGGGCCATAAAGATACTAAACCAAAATGCAAATAAGTATTTAGTTTTGCTTTTTAAATAAAGATACAAAATACAATTTAAGAGTAGCTTAGTCTGGGGTCAATCTAGACTTCCTTTAAGGAGATATCATTTAAGCTGAAACTTGGAGGAAAGGAGTTTCCCAGGAAATGTCAAGAGGCCTGATTCTAGTCTAAACTAACCATTTGATTTTTGAGTAAATTGCCTTTCTAAACTAATCTGTAAATCCACACTGTCCTAATCTGTAAATTTCAAACCATTATATTTAACTACCTCCTGCACAGAATTATTGTATTAAATGGAATATGTGTTTTTTCAACCTACTGTATAAGATTGTCAAGAGCACTGGCTATCATTCCAGCTGTTATTAGCTACTGTAGCACCTGTGGAGGATTGCAGACAGAGAGAACAATGCATTTGAAGGCTGTGGGTTGGGAAGGGGCTTGGCAGATGTGATTGGAACATGTTGAGAACTGATAGGTGGGTTATGAGGATGGTGAGGCCGACAGGGGCGTGTTCTTGCAACAGCTTGAAAGACCCGATGAGGTCTTAAAGTATTTATGTCTAGGGAAAAATGAGAAGCAATTAGGTCAGTAGCATCATCAAATATGAATTTATAAAGCACTCTGACCCTATTTTAGGAGATGCACTGGAGCGGGGATAAGTCTGAACTCTAGAACACCAGACATGGGAGTGAAATTCTGGGGAATTGGGATAAGCAGAGGGCGTATGAGGTGTTCCTGTGCTCAAAGAAACAATTTAAAATTTCAACCACAGAGAACGGCTACATCAATCTTGGTACATTAAAATTTTAATATTTTCGATACTCTCAGCACTATTTTAATTGAATTTTGAGAAAAAAATGAGTAACACAAAATTACTCATAAAGCTATGATAAGTGGGAGAGGCAATATTTAAAACGTTTCTAATGATATGAATATTTTTATATATAAGTGGGTGGTGTTTGTATATAGGCACATGTAAAATATTATAAATATTTATAAATAATATGGGCACATTTCAAAAGTAAATGCAATAAACAATAAATTTAAAATATTACATATTTGATATTAATTTTAAATATTAAAACTAAAGTATTAAGCACTGTTATTCCTGGATGAATGCATTGTAAGTATATATATTTTTACAATTTGCTTTTCTCACACTTCCAAATATTTAATAATGTATGTTTTGCTAAATTTCTAACATTTTACAATGTTAATGCATAACATTTCTGAGCAGAAAAATAATTAAATCTGGTACATAGTTAGAAATTTTAACTGATAGATGATCCAGATGGAATATTGTATTCAATACCTAAGTATATTATAACTAATAAAATATCAGACCAGTAAATGTTAAACATATTGTACATGTGTCCTGATTTTATGGTCTTGGTGAGACTAGCGAAGATGTGAAATGGAGCAAAACCAATAATTTAGAGCAAGAGTTTTAAAAATTTGGATTTTTACGTTGTCTATTCTCATTGCATTACTGCAACCCTGAGTTTATGACCATCTTGCAAAGGTGAAAATAAAACAAAGGAGATCTGTTTAAAACATTTAGAAATTGGATAGAAATTATAAAATGTGGTTTAAAAAAAAAACCTATGGTTTGGAAAAAAAGGCCTGTGGTTGATTTCAAATGTCCTACTAAAGGATCCTACTAAAGGGATTAATCTACTGAGAGGGATTTTGACCAAGTTGGCTAAGTCACATTTTCTTTCTGAGTAAAGACATTAGAAAGTAAGACCCACTCTACCTACTTCACAGGGCTGATGTAAGGAACATGTGAAGTAGTATACGAAAGTTACTTGCAAATTATGTTGTGCAAACATAAAAATCCTTGTTTTGACAGTAGAATCGATGATCACAGGTAAACAAACAAAAGAAAAAATAGATTATATTGAAAGTATGTAATAATAAATAATCAAAATGTATATGAGGAAAACCAAAAATAAATAAATTTTCTTTTCCTTGGCTTTAGCTAATATCTTATGCTGGCCTAATGCCCCGGTGTCGCAGCTGTTAGAGAAATTAACTGCTAACAGAAATGCTGATGTTTCGAAACCACCAGCAGCTCTGAGGGAGACAAAGGTGTCAATCTGCTTCTGTAGAGATGTACAGCCTTGGAAACTCTACAAGGTCACTATGAGTTGGAATCGACTTCACGGCAGTGGGTAATAATCACTAACAAATTGGTTAACCTCTTCCCTAATGGCTTGGATAACATAGGCCATTTGATCAAGGACTTCATTAGTAGATTTTGAATTATTTTTGTTGTGGCGCAGTATGTTTTCAACTCAACTTATGTAGCCTGGAAATGAACTAGATTTATTGTTATTTTTATGCAAATGACACCGGCCTTCTCTGTTTGCAAAGGGCTCCCTTCCTCCACAATGTACTTCTGTAAGCACTGCTATATCAGTTTTTTTACATGTTGCTATAAAAATATTTCTAATTAAAAATAATTAAATTAAGTGTATGCAAAGGAACCCTGGTTGTCTGTTTAGTGGTTAAACGCTCAGCTGCTAAAAGAAAGGTCTGAGGTTTGAACACACAAGCCGTTTTGTGGGAGAAAGATGTGGCAGTCTGCTTTCCCAAAGATTACAGCCTTGGAAGCCCTATGGGCAATTTCTACTCTGCCTTACAGAAAAAACTGGATGGCAATGAGTTTGGTTTTAAGTATATGCAAATATAATGCATACGGTTAGAATAATTGTGATGAATATAGACCAATGAAAAGAATGGTAAAATGAAAAAGATCCATAATAATAAAAGTGTAGTTAAGTAACATTTATCTCTGAGTCTCTGGTTGTTGTTGTTGTTAGGTGCCATCGAGTTGGTTCGGACTCATAGCGATCCCATGCACAACAGAACGAAACACTGCCCGGTCCTGCGCCATCCTTAAAATCATTGTTATGCTTGAGCCCATTGTTGCAGCCACTGTGTCAACCCACCTCGTTGAGGGTTTTCCTCTTTTTCCCTGACCCTGTACTCTGCCAAGCATGATGTTCTCCAGGGACTGATCCCTCCAGACAACATGTCCAAAGTATGTAAGACGCAGTCTTGCCATCCTCCCCTCTAGGGAGCATTCTGGCCGTACTTCTTCCAGTACAGATTTGTTCCTTCTTTTGGCAGTCCATGGTATATTCAATATTCTTCGCCAACACCACAATTCAAAGGCGTTGACTCTTCTTTGGTCTTCCTTATTCATTGTCCAGCTTTCACATGCATATGATGTGATTGAAAATACCATGACTTGGGTCAGGCGCACCTTAGTCTTCAGGGTGACATCCTTGCTCTTCAACACTTTGAAGAGGTCCATTGCAGCAGATTTGACCAATGCAATGTGACTTTTGATTTCTTGAATGCTGCTTCCATGGCTGTTGATTGTGGATCCAAGTAAAATGAAATCCTTGACAACTTCAATATTTTCTCCATTTATCATGATGTTGCTCATTGATCCAGTTGTAAGGATTTTTGTTTTCTTTATGTTGAGCTGCAATCCATGCTGAAGGCTGTGGTCTTTGATCTTCATTAGTAAGTGCTTCAAGTCCTCTTCACTTTCAGCAAACAAGGTTGTGTCATCTGCATAATGCAGGTTGCTAATGAGTCTTCCTCCAATCCTGATGCCCCATTCTTCTTCATATAGTCCAGCTTTTCATATTATTTATTTTAGCATACAGATTAAACAGGTATGGTGAAAGAATACAACCCTGATGCACACCTTTCCTGACTTTAAACCAATCAGTATCCCTTTGCTCTGTCCAAACAACTGCCTCTTGATCTATGTAAAGATTCCTCATGAGCACAATTAAGTGTTCTGGAATTCCCATTCTTCCCGATGTTGTCCATGGTTTGTTATGATCCACACAGTCGAATGCCTTTGCATAGTCAATAAAACACAGGTAAATATCTTTCTGGTATTCTTTGCTTTCAACCAGGATCCATCTGACATCAGCAATGATATCCCTGGTTCCATGTCCTCTTCTGAAACCAGCCTGAATTTCTGGGAGTTCCCTGTCGATATACTGCTACAGCCGTTTTTGAATGATCTTCAGCAGAATTTTGCTTGTGTGTGGTATTAATGATACTGTTCTACGATTTCCACATTCAGTTGGATCACGTTTCTTGGGAATAAGCATAAACATGGATCTCTTCCAGTCATTGGCCAGGAAGCTGTCTTCCATATTTCTTGGCATAGATGAGTGAGCACCTCCAGCACTGCACCTGTTTGTTGAAACATCTCAATTGATATTCCATCAATTCCTGGAGCCTTGTTTTTCACCAATGCCTTCAGAGCAGCTTAGACTTCTTCCTTCAGTACCATTGGTTCCTGATCATATGCCACCTCTTGAAATGGTTGAATATCGACTAATTCTTTTTGGTATAGTGACTCCGTGTACTCCTTTCATCTTCTTTTGATGCTTCCTGCATCGTTTAATATTTTCCCTATGGAATCCTTTACTATTGTAACTCGAGGCTTGAATTTTTTCTTCAGTGCTTTCAGCTTGAGAAACACCGAGAGTGTTCTTCCCTTTTGGTTTTCCATCTCCAGCTCTTTGCACATGTCATTATAATACCTTACTTTGTCTTCTCAAGAAGCCCTTTGAAATCTTCTGTTCAGTTCTTTTACTTCATCAATTCTTCCTTTTGCTTTAGCTTCTCGACGCTCAAGAGCAAGTTTCAGAGTCTCCTCTGACATCCATCTTGGTCTTTTCTTTCTTTCCTGTCTTTTCAGCGACCTCTTGCTTTCTTCATGGATGATGTCTTTGATGTCATTCCACAACTCGTCTGGTCTGCGGTCTCTAGTATTCAATGCATCGAATCTATTCTTGAGATGGTCTCTAAATTCAGGTGGGATATACTCAATGTCATATTTTGGCTCTCATGGACTTGCTCTGATTTTCTTCAGTTTCAGCTTGAACTTGCATATGAGCAATTGATGATCTGTTCCACAGTCGGCCCCTGGCTTGTTCTGACTGATGATATTCAGCTTTTCCACTGTCTCTTTCCACAGATGCAGTCAATTTGATTTCTGTGTGTTCTGTCTGGCGAGGTCCATGTGTAAAGAAAAAAAAAATATTTTTTTTTTTTTTTTTTTTTAGTCGCCGTTTATGTTGGTGAAAGAAGGTATTTGAGATGAAGAAGTTGTTGGTCTTGCAAAATTCTATTATTCGATTTCAAGCATTGTTTCTGTCACCAAGGCCATATTTTCCAACTGCTGATCCTTCTTTGTTTCCAACTTTCTCATTCCAATTGCCAGTAATTATCAATGCATCTTTATTGCATATTTGATCTATTTCAGACTCAGCAGCTGATAAAAATCTTCTATTTCTTCATCTTTGGCCCTAGTGGTTGGTGCGTAAATTTGCATAATAGTCATATTAACTGGTCTTCCTTGTAGGCGTATGGATGTTATCCTGTCACTGACAGCGTTGTACTTCAGGATAGATCTTGAAACGTTCTTTTGGACGATGAATGCAACACCATTCCTCTTCGAGTTGTCATTCCCAGCATAGTAGGCTATATGATCGTCTGATTCAAAATGGCCAATAGCAGTCCATTTCAGGTCACTAATGCCTAGGATATCAATGTTTATGCATTCCTTTTCCAATTTTCCTAGATTCATACTTCGTACATTCTAGGTTCCGATTATTAATGGATATTTGCAGCTGTTTCTCCTCATTTTGAGTAGGGCTACATCAGTTTTTTTTTTACATCAGCGAATGAAGGTCCCGAAAGCCTTACTGCATCCACGTCATTAAGGTCGACTCTACTTTGAGGAGGCATCTCTTCCCCAGTCATCTTTTGAGTGCCTTCCAACCTGGGGGGCTCATCTTCCAGCACTATATCAGACAACGATCTGCTGCTATTCGTAAGGTTTTCACTGGGTAATGCTTTTCAGAAGTAGACTGCCGGGTCCTTCTTCCTAGCCTGTCTTAGTCTGGAAGCTCTGCTGAAACCTGTCCTCCATGGGTGACTCTGCTGGTATCTGACTACCGGTGGCATAGCTTCCAGCATCACAGCAACACACAAGCCCTCAGAGTATGACAAACTGACAGACACCTGGGGGGAGTCTCTGGTAGTCAGAGCAAAATTGATTAACAAATTGATTAGTATCATGCCTTTCCTCTTGTCAATTAATTTCATGTGTGGCTTTAAACAGGTCTGTTCAATCTCTTATAGTCTTAGAACATTTTGCTGTACTTTTATAAATACATGTGTAACCACTTCAATTTCTCTTTGTCCTGACCATCTGTGGTCAAGAATGACAGGAATCTCCCTTTTCACAGATATGCAGAGACAGAGAAGGGATGTGGAGAAAGAGCTTCCATCCTTTTGCACTCGGTACTGCCTTTTCTTGCACTTGATCTTAGTTTCTTGTTTAACATTTCTGGGCCCAAGCCAAACCAACTCTGCCCCAAGAGGCACTGAAATGACTTTGGTAGGGGATCATTTCTTCTCTCTATCCTTTTTCAGACTTAATAGTCCTAATAATTTTGTGGGACCTGAAGTAGTTTCTTTAATTTGTCCATGGTCAATAAGGCACAAACCTATATATACATGGCTCATTTTCTACATAATGAGTAGGATCAGATTAAGATATCTAGCCCTAAGCATTGAAAAAATATAGATCTTTGTCTTCTGTGACATGACAAAATAAACACTAAGTCTCAAAATGAGTGCAAGGAGATAGCATAATATTTTCTTTTTTTCCCTGAGAACTATTTCTTAGCATGTTTTGACATATCAAATATCAAGTTCATTTAATTTTTTTCTACTTTTATGCCAATTCTTAACTAATGTACAAGTAAATGATCGCTAATACTGAAAAGGTAAAGCTACATGGATTATATTAAACTCATTAAATTTTTATCTTTGTTAATTTCATCCTACCTCTTTGCTCAAACCACGTCTCTATGCTATGACATCTACTATTAAAAAGAAAAGGAAAGATTTCAACAGAAAATGGAGAATCTATTTTCAGTAAATGAATACTTCTTCTCCCACAAACAAATTTTTTAAGACAGGCATTTTGACCGACTGACTTGAAATATCTTTGTCAAAATATTTAAAGTACTTTTTGCACAGCAGTAATCACTCAGTCAGTACTTTTAATGTAATGTCAACAAGATCTCTTAATTTCATTTTTAAATTCTTTCTGACAATTTGTAGCAAAGCTTATTTCTTCTGTCACAACTTCCTGCTGGAAATGGAAATGTAAGAACGTATGTCCTAAAAGATATGAACAGACACTTCATAAAGAAGACATTCAGGTAGCTAACAGATACGTGAGAAAATGCTCACGATCATTAGCCATAAAAACCAAAAAACCAAACCCAGTGCCGTCGAGCCGATTCCAACTCATAACAACCCTATAGGACAGAGTAGAACTGCCCCATAGAGTTTCCAAGAAGCACCTGGCGGATTTGAACTGCTGACCTCTCGGTTAGCAGCCATAACACTTAACCACTAAGCCACCAAGGTTTCCTCATTAGCCATAGAGAAATGCAAATCAAAACTACAATGAGATTTCACCTCACTCCAGCAAGGCTGGCATTAATCCAAAAAACACAAAACAATAGATATTGGAGAGATTGTAGAGAGATTGGAACACTTATACACTGTTGGTGGGAATGTAAAATGGTACAACCACTTTGGAAATCTATTTGGTGCTTCCTTAAAAAGCTAGACATAGAACTACCATACGATCTAGCAATCCCACTCCTTGGAATATACCCTAGAGAAATAAGAGCATTTACACGAACAGATATATGCACACTCATGTTCATTGTAGCACTGTTTACAATAGCAAAAAGATGGAAGCAACCAAGGTGCCCATCAATGGATGAATGGATACATAAATTATGGTATATTCACACAATGGAATACTATGCATCGATAAAGAACAGTGAGGAATCTGTGAAACATTTCATAACATGGAGGAACCTGGAAGGCATTATCCTGAGTGAAATGAGTCAGTTGTAAAAGAACAAATATTGTATAAGACCACTATTATAAAAACTCAAGAAATAGTTTAAACAGAGAAGAAAATATTCTTTGACGGTTACAAGAATGGGGAAGGAAGGAGGGTAGGAGAGGGAAATTCACAAATTAGGTAGTAGATAAGAACGACTTTAGGTGACAGGAAAGATAACACACTATACAGGCAAAAACAAGGTCAGCATAAATGGACTAAACCAAAAGCAAAGAAGTTTCCAGAATAAACTGAATGCTTTGATGGCCAGCGTAGCAGGGGTGGGGGTTTGGGGACCATGGTTTCAGAGGGCATCTAAGTCAATTGGCATAATAAAATCTATTAAGAAAACATTCTGCATCCCGTCTTGGAAAGAGGCATCTGGGGTCTTAAACACTAGCAAGCAGCCATCTAAGATACATCAATTGGTCTCAACCCACCTAGATCAAAGGAGAATGAAGAACACCAAGGACACAAGGTAATTATGAGCCCAAGAGACAGAAAGGGCCACGTAAACCAGAGACTACATCATCCTGAGACCAGAAGAGCTAGATGGTGCCTGGCTGCAACCGATGACTGCCCTGAAAGGGAACACAACATAGAACCCCTGAAGGAGCAGGAGAGTAGACCCTGAATTCTCATAAAAAGACCAGACTTAATGGTCTGACTGAGACTGGAAAGACCCCAACAGTCATGGCCCCCAGACCTTCTGTTGGCCCAGGACAGGAACCCTTCCCAAAGCCAAGCCTTCAGACAGGGATTGGACCGGGCAATGGTTGGAGAGGGTTGCTGATGAGGAGTGAGCTTCTTGGATCAGGTGGACACTTGAGACTATGTTGGTATCTCCTCCCTGGAGGGGAGATGAGAGGTTAGAGGGAGTTAGAAGCTGGAGAAATGGACACAAAAAGAGAGAGTGAAGGGAGGGTGCAGACTGTCTCATCAGGGGGAGACCAATTAGGAGTGTGTAGCAAGGTGTATATAAGTTTTTGTGTGAGAGACTGACTTGATTTGTAAACTTAAGGTGAAAAAAAAATTAAAAAAAAAAAGAACATATGCCCTAAACTTTACAAAATGTTCTTTTTTTATAACTTGTCCTATGTCTTTTGCTTTCAAGAGCCCTATCATGGCAAAAGATATGACTGATAACTACTCCCTTTTAGCTACAAAATCTACGGTTCATTTAATAATACCACAATAAGATTTTTCTGTTTGCAAAGCTTTAATTTTCAACACAGGGTAGTTTTTATTAGGTATCGTCAAGTTGGTTCAAATTCATAGCGACCTTGTGTATAACAGATCAAAGCATTGCCCAGTCCTGTGCTATCTTCACAATGGTTGCTATGTTTGAACAACCACTGTGTCAATCCATCTCCTTGAACGTCTTCTTTTATTTTATTGACCCTGTACTTTACCAAGAACAGAATTTAGCTAATTATTAATATGTACCTTGTTTAATATCTCTTCTACTACCTGTGTACTGCCTTGCATAGGTTTCACCTGAGACAGATATCCTAACATATTTCATTATCATGGAGCTATCACATAGCTAATGTGTTGAATAAGTTAAATAGTTGCTGAGAAATATGTGCTTTTGCCTTCAATCCATTCAATCTCTCAAGCAAATAAAAATGAGGAGCAACTGCCTTCAAAACATTTCCTGGATGCCCATGACTCCTTGACAATGAAGTCAGATGTGATCAAAATTTATGTTTTACAAATTATGTATTATTTATTCTGCATGATTGCAAATATTAAAGGCAAGCTATCTAAAGACACTTTGGGTTCAATGTATCAAAATCTTCTTAACTGGTTCCCTTCAAACTTCAAATCTTGTTTTACTTTCTTATTCACCCTTTATATTTAAAGAAATGTGCAAAGACCTACAGTTAGAAAATCAAAAGGGAAGAATAAGCTCAGCATTTCTCAGGATGAAAGAACTGAAGAGAAAATTCAAGCCTTGAGTTGCAATATTGAAGAATTCTATAGAGAGAATATTAAAAGACACAGGAAACATCAGAGAAGGTGGAAAAAATACACAGAACCACTGCACCAAAAAAAAAAAAAAAAATTGATAGACATTCAGCCATTTCAGGAGGTAGCATATGGTCAAGAACCAAAGGTACTGAAGAAAAAAGTCCAAGCTGCAATGAATACATTGAGAAAAACAAGGCTCCAGGAATTTACGGAATACCAATTGAGATGTTTCAACTATGCCAAGAAATTTGAAGGACATCTACCTAGCCAACTGAATGCAAGAGATCTATATTTTTGCCCGTTCCAAAGAAAGGTGATTCAACAGAATGCAGAAATTATCTAACAGTATCGTTAATTTGTCACACGCAAGTAAAATTTTGCCGAAGAACATTCAAAAATGGTTATAGTAGTACATCGATAGGGAACCACCAGATGTTCAAGCCAGATTCAAAAGAGGACATGGAAAGAGGGATGCCATTGCTGATGTCAGATGGATCTTGGCTGAAAGCAGAGAATACAAGAGAGATGTTAGGTGTGTTTAATTGACTATCCAAAGGCATTTCACTGTGTGGATCATAACAAATTCTGGATAACATTATGGAGAATGGGAATTCCAGAACACTTAATTGTGCTCATGTAGAACTTGTACATAGAGCATTCAAACAGAAGAAGCAGATACTGCATGGTTTAAAATCAGAAATGGTGTGTGTCAGGGTTGTATCCTTTGACTATACTTATTCAATCTGTATGCTGAGCAAATAATCAGAGAAAGTGGAGTATATGAAGAAGAATGAGGCATTAAGATTGGAGGAAGACTCATTAATATGCAGATGACACAACCTTGCTTGCTGAAAGTGAAAAGGATTTGAAGCACTTATTGATGTAAATCAAAGACTACAGGCTTCAACATGGATTACATCTTAACATAAAGAAACTAGACTGATAACACCATGATAGATGAGGGAAATATTGAAATTGTCAAGGATTTCATTTTACTTGGATCCACCATCAACACCCATGGAAGCAGCAGTCAAGAAATCAAATGACCCATTGCACTGGGCAAATCTGCTGCAAAAGACCTCTTTAAAGTGTTAAAATAAAACAATGTCACTTTAAGGACTGAAGTGTACTTGATCCAAGCTGTGGTGTTGTCATTCGCCTCATATGCATGCAAAAGCTGGATAATGAATAAAGAAGACTGACAAAGAATTGATGCCTTTGAATTATGGTGTTGGTGAAGAATACTGGACTGCTAGAAGAATAAACAAGTCTGTCTTGGAAGAAATAGGTCCAGGATGCTCCTTAGAAGCAAGGATAGCAAGACTTTATCTCACATGCCTTGGACATGTTATCAGAAGGGACCAGTCCCTGGAGAAGGACATCACATTTGGTAAAATAGAGGGTCAGTGAAAAATAGGACAACCCTCAATAAAATGGATTGACACAGTGGCTGCAATAATGGGCTCAAGGATGGCAAGGGATTCGAGGATGGCAAGGGATTCGAGGATGGCACAGGAATGGGTAGTGTTTTGCTCTGTTGTACATAAGGTCGCTTTGAGTTGGAATCGACTCAACAGCACCTAACAATAATTCAACTTTCATTTTTTTTTAATTTGTATTATAAGTTTTTTTTTTTTTTTTTTTATTACTCCTAGGCATATTTCTCATCTTGAAGACTCTCCAAGAGCTATCTGTCTGACAACTTGCTCAACGGACAACATAGCTACTCCTTCAAGGCCAACAAGTAGATGAAGCCCACCATGAAAACTATTTTGACCAAACTCGACTCCCTAATGACTTTTACTCCATCCCTGACAGTGTTTAAGCACTGATATTGTCTGTCTTAAACCACAGTGGGGATTGATGAAGTGTTCACAGTTGTCCCTTTATTATATTCTGCCTTGGCTTAACCAAAGTTTAGCCAGGCTTCTCCCTCTCTATAGGCCCCTGAAGTTTAGCTTGCTTCCAAGTCTAGACAAGCACTGAAATGAAGAACACACCTCCTTAACAGCTCATCCTGAGAATGGGTTGATGGCTTTGAGAAACATTTTCTGTGAGACAAGTCTAACATGCTATCTGCTCACTATGCCTTGATAGCCCAGTTTCCTCTTGAAAGCTTCTGATAACTTCTCTTATTGCTCTTCTCAGTTGCCATCCAATCGATTATGACTCGTAGCCACCCAGTGTGTGGAGAATAGAACTGCTAGCACCCTTTGAAAACAGACTGCCAAGTCCGTCTTCTGATGTGACTCTGGATGTATTTGAACCGCCAACCTTTTGCTAGTAATCTAGCTCTTAACTATTTGCACCACCCAGAGACTTCTAGCTTTGCTTACCCCCTTCTATATACTAAAAGCCTTTTCTTCTGTTTGATTTTGAGACAATTGCAGATCCTGAAAGCTATGCATTATCCCTAATAGTCTTTTGTGTCCAATCAACTCAATGGCAATGGCTTTGTGTTTTGTTTGTTTGTTTGTTTTATCTAAGGTTAGGTTTGTTTTTATTTGATACATTTTAACCTCAAAATTAAGGAAAATATTTTATTCAGGAACAGATGTTGCCTCAGCTTCAATGATAGAAATAAGACCCAAAAAATACAACCAAAAACACAGACTTTAAGCATACCAAATATATATATATATATATCTACCAGGTGCAATCAAGTTGATGCCAACTCATGGCAACCCCTTGTGTGTCAGAATACAATTGTTCTCCATAGGCTTTCAATGGCTGACTATTTGGAAGTAGATTGCCAGGCTTTTCTTTTGAGATACCTCCGGGTGGACTCTAACCTCTTGGTTAGCAGCCAAGAACATTAACCATTTGTACTACCTAAGGATTGTTGTTGTTGTGAGGAGTTGCTGAATTAGTTCCAACTCATAGTGACCCTATGTAGAACAGAACAAAACACTGCTTGATCCTGCACCATCCTCACAATCGTTGTTATACTTGAGCCCACTGTTGCAGCCACTGTGTCAATCCATCTCATTGAGGGTCTTCCTCTTTTTTGCTGACCCTCTGTCAAGCATGATGCCCTTCTCCAGGGGATGATTCCTCCTGATAACATGTCCAAAGTACATGAGACCAAGTCTTACCATCCCTGCTTCCAAGGAGCACTCTGGCTGTATTTCTTCTAAGACAGACTTGTTCGTTCTTTTGGCAGTCCAAGATGTATTCAATATTCTTTGCCAACACCATAATTCAAAGACATCAATTTTTCTTCAGTCTTCCTTATTCCTTGACCAGCTTTTACATGCATATGAGGCTATTGAAAATATCATGGTTTGGGTCAGGAGAATCTTAGTCTTCAAAGTGACGTCTTTGTTTTTGAACACTTTAAGTAAGTCTCCTTCAGCAGATTTGCTCAATGCAGTACGTACATCATTTGATTTCCTGACTGCTGCTTCCATGGGAAGCATTTGGGTATATATTAAAGGTATCCAAAAAAAGGCCACACAATGTCATCAGAAAAACAAGCCATTTTCTTGTAACTTTTCTTTTCCTTAAAGTAAGAAACATTTATGCTTATAACCAGAAATTTTTACTTCCGTAATTAAAACATATAAACCTTGTTGTCTATTTGCCTGAGAAAGAAAACCTTACATTCATGTAAGTCACTTATTTTACAGACTTACAAAGCAAGCTTGATTTCCTTGTGTCATGGATGAGAAATCTGGCCTGTCATTTTCACTGGAAATATACATGCAACTGTAGAGACACAAATGAATTCTCCATGCTCAGCCAAGAAAGTCATCAGGGTATTTAAAAATAATCCAAAAACAAAGTCACTGGGCACATTTACTGTTGGATTCACATCTAAAAATGAACCTCCTTCCAAAAGTAATTTTGTATGTTTATGTGTGTGTATTTTTTTTTTTTTATAGCTCCTCCAAATATATACATAGGCTTTTTTTTTTTTTTTTTTCTCCAGAGAGGTCAAACTGCAGCCAACATATGGTCATATGGTGAAATTAATCAAGAATCACATTTATTGTATATGATTGAATTTTAATGGAGCTGATAATCTAGTTTGACAACTTGCTGAATTATTGTGAGGTATATTGAATAATCTCTTCTCATTATCTATGACAGCTAGTTAAGTGCTATAAATAATGGAGCACTGCAGGAGTTGGATGTGTTGTAAAAACCGGGTGACATGTACTTGAGGAGTGGGAGGAACTCTGTTCTTAATTGACCTCTGTAAAATAATTCACAAATAACATTTGCAGGTAATTCTATAAGGCCTCTTTTATCCCAATCAGAATAATAGTTACTCACATGAGTAAGAAAAATTATATATATGTAATAACTTTTCTCTCATCTTATCTCAAGCTTATTATTCAAATTGTAAGCAACCTCCAAGGTCCAGTTTCTCATGGCCTTGATTAACTGCTCCAGCATAAACACCATTATCACAATAATCACCTATTGGTTAAGAGCTTGGTAAATTGTGGTACTTATTAAATGATGGTATTATATTATTAATTTTTTATTATTAAAGGGAGGAATCCATTGGTTAAATCTTTCCTTAAAGTAGTTTTTATGCTGACATGCTCCTGATAATAGCATTAAAAAACAAAAAAAAATTTTTTTTTTCGTTTTTTAATTTAGTATACTATAAATGTATGGTGTGTAGAGGGAGTCGCTAGGTGGCACAAACAGTTGATGGCTCTACTACCGAAAAGTTGGCTGTCCGAAATCACCCAAAGGTTCCTCAGAAAATAGGCCTGGTGATCCGCTTCCAAAAGGTTATAGCTTGGAAAACCCTATGGAGTAGTTTTACTCTGCACACATGCAGCTGCCACCAACTGGAATGATTCTAAGGCAATTAACAAAATATATATAGCATTTTTAAATGTGTGACAAGAAACTAACAAATGCTTACTTGGGAACAATTTTAAGGAAGAAAGATTATAGAACATTATCTACAACAATATCACTACCCAGAAATAACTGCTATTTTGGTGTTTTTCAAGTCTTCTATTACAATTGTCTTACATGGATGAGACAATGTTTTATAAACTTTCATATACCATAGTATCTGACTTTTTTCAATTAGCATTGTATTGCACATATTTTCTGATATCATTAAAATAAGAAACTGATAAAATTATCTTTTAAATTAAATAATGATTTTTGCTTTTGAGCCTGATATGTGAAAAACATGGAAGTTGTTGGTTCTGTCTTTACAACAATAACAAAAAGCAATACAAACTGATAATCAAAAAATTCTGTTCCACTCATTTGAAAATTGAGTTTTCAGGGAAAACTGCCATCCTGAAATCTGAAAAGAGACACAGTGGAGATCTGTTCACCTGGAATAGGAGCCTATGAACTTATAAACTGATAGAAACAAATAAATGACAATGTTTACTAATTGTTGGAGACTTCAGGTGAACTACTATGTGAGTGAGAAACTCTTGGTGATTCAGAGCCTTAAGAGGACCCTCTCATTTGTGTGCTTAACATAAGTTGTTCAGCCTTAATCTCTTGGTGAAGATCTCAGAAAGATCTCCTTTTGTTCCTACAGGGGGACAAGAAGAATAATCATTGTGAAATAGGCCCAGGAACTGAGCCATAACAAAAAATTGTGCACTAGGGGGAAGAACTTTGCCAGGCCATAGCATTCTTCCAACTCCATTCCCCTACCCCCAAGCATTCTATTTACCCTAATGGATAGAGCTGGGATATAGTCAACTGTACTCAAGGCTTCAAAGAAATAGATTGAGTGCTACAGCAGGAAAATTAGTAGGAAGAGAGGGAGAAAAAAAGCTATATCACTGGATAAACATTTATGAAGGCCAAAGCCAAAAGACATATGCCCACTAAAACACTGAGATTTAATGAGAAGATTTTAAAATGCTTTCCTATTTCCATGCCTTAGCACTATACTAACAGGACTCTAGTGTATAAACAGTGAGTTTCAGCTGAGAGCTGCAAGACACAGACTTTTTCAGGGGAGAATTACTTAGAGAAGCCCAAAACCAAGAGGGGTATTATGGATTTAATTGTGCCCCCCAAAAAGATATGTTGAATTTCCTAACACCTAGTATCTTTGAGGAAACTCTGGTAGCGTAGTGGTTAAGAGCTACAGCTGCTAACCAAAAGGTCGGCAGTTCAAATCCACTAGGCACTCCTTGGAAACTCTTTGGGGCAGTTCTACTCGGTTCTATAGGGTTGATATGAGTTGGAATCGACTCGACAGCAATGGTTTTTGTTGTTGTTGTTTAATATCTGTGAACATGACCTTGTTTGGAAATACAGCCTTTGAAGAGATTATCAGTTAACAAGAGCTCATACCAGAGTGAGGTGTGTCCTAATTCCATTAGAGTAGTGTGTTATAAAAGAGGAGAACAATCTTGAAGAAAGGGTTAGAATGAGGAAACATTTGAAGTAATAATGGCATAAAATTTTCCAAAATTACTGACCAAAATCAAATGACCACAGTCATGAACCTCAAAAGATCAAGACAGTTATGCTGCAGAAAATCAAAGACCAAAAGAAAAAACACTGAAGAAAGAAAAAGGGGACCAAAAAAAAAAAAAAAAAAAAAAACTTTAACTATAAAGAAATAAGAAAAATATTTATCAGTGAATTTATTGTCAGAAACAATGAAACAAAAAGAAAGCAGAGTGAAATATTTACAATGTTGAAAGAAAAAAAAATTAGAATCTTATATGTGGTAAAAAATTAACCTTCAAAAGTTAAGGAGAAGAGATGGTTCTAGATGGTGCCTTAGTCACACACACTATACTGTCCCCATATAGGAAAGAACTGAGAAACCAAGTGAAACAAATACAGATGACAATCTGGAAGCTCAGAATGGCAAATGGAAGAATGAAGAATTAGATTGAACACTGAAAGGAAGGAGAAACTGAATGAAAACAGCAAATGAGGAGACTTATAGACCATAGAAGACTTTTCAGCCAGCCCAGCAAGGCATGGTCACTTTGAGACAAAGCATGCAGTGTTCCCAGGTAAGGAGCACAGGATGGCAACATCATGGAGTCCCAACAGGAGATAGAGATATTATATGGAGAAACCCAGACTGAAGCAAGATGAGCATAACATTAATTGGATCTAAAGAAGGGACAGTGTATGAAGGTGGGCTAGAGCCCTAGAGATCCAGGCAATCATACAGCAGGGAGAGAGCCACAAAATACGGATAGAACTACTCACTAGCATCAATCCCTGATCATTTGGGCAGGTGGTGGTTGCAGAGTGGAGGATCCTTGGAGTGGTTAGAGATTCCCCACCCAACTGGACTCTGGGCAGTACCCCC
The DNA here is from genome assembly GCF_024166365.1 of Elephas maximus indicus. NCBI lineage: Eukaryota > Metazoa > Chordata > Mammalia > Proboscidea > Elephantidae > Elephas > Elephas maximus. Next base: position 135,664,421 of record NC_064822.1, on the reverse strand, counting down.
CTCCTCACATTTGGTGGGGGCCAGGTTCTGATTGCTGGCTACACTCTGTGGAAAGAGCCCCAGTGCACATGCTGGAGAATGGGGGAACATGCTTACTCTTTCTCTCCACACATCCCCTGCCCTCCCAGTGACCAGCAGTGTACTCTCACCTCTCCCCTGCCAACAATCCATGATGCACACTCTCACACCATCAGACAAGCAACTTGGAGGTCGTGTCCACTATGTATACCCCCACACTTGGATCCATCCACCCAACACCATGCCTCCCTGCATACTCAGCAATCAACAGCATGAGCTCCTGCCACCAGACTGGGGGTGCAAAACTCCCTACTTCCACCACTTCTGCCACCCTGCCTGGCCAGCAAATAGCAGTGCAAGCTCCCGTGCCACCCACTCAGTGACCAGTGACCCATATACCCTTGTTCCAACCACCGGGCAACCAACAGTACACACAACAGCTCCCAACCCAGTGACCAGCAAGAATGCTCCCTGTACCCATGCCCAGTGACCAGCCAAACAGACACATCGCCTCATCGTCAACACTAGTTACATCCAGAGAGGCACCATCTACACCTCTGCAGCAATGAACAGGAGATCCCAGTGCCTTCATCCAATGTCCACCTGGCAGCAACATCACACACCCCACACCCAAGCAGTTCCTACAGGCGATCTGAACTTGTGTTGAAACCTCTTGATACCCCACCACCTATTGAGATGCAAATTCATACACATACAGCAGGCCTACCCCATCCTTTTGGGTAGCACTCTTTCACAGTAGATGTGGAGACATCCTATCCTGACCTCCAGAGAACACACTAACTGCTAGCACCAACCTGGAAGGACCCCATGGTCCCACAAGGATTGTGGAGGGACCATGACCACCCAACATTTGTCACCCAATATCAGGGAAAGAACCTGCTCTCTCACCTCCACTCAATCCAGTAATGGGAGTTATACAAGCCTAATCACAGAGGACTTGCACACAGGTATGACCCACCATAATCACCAGTGAGAGGAAATCACAGTCAGCCAACAGACACCACCAAAGTCATACATAGATCAGAAACACAAAACATCAACAATTAGAATAACACAAAGGAAGAAAGACATTCTAAAGAGAAAGAGAAGAAAGCTCCTGATACATCAAAACAAAACAAAACAAACAAAAAATCAGCACAAAACAAACATACAATCAATACAGAAATACATTTATTAATTAATTAAATTAGCACCTTAATGCCTCAGAGACAGCAGACAATAACAAATCAAATGAAGAAACAGAATTAGATGGCTCAAACAAGTGAGAAAAATAAAGGAGCAGAAAACCTTCTTGAGGAAGAAATGGTAATAGAACTACCTGATGGGGAATTCAAAAAACTTATATATAGGATCCTCAAAGAGATCAAGAGAAACACAGACAAAATCCTAGAAGAATTCAGGAACACAATGCATGAACAAAATGACAAAATAGACAATTAGGCACTTGCAAAAACAACAGCTGTAAATTCAGAAGATTAACAATAAAATATCAGAAATTGATAACTCAAAGGAAAGATATAAAAGTAGAATTGAATCAATGGATGAAAGAATCAGCAAAAATCGAGGACAAATCCCTTGATACTAACTTGTTTGAGGAACTATCAGTAAAAAGAATGAAGGAAGCCTAAGAATGGGACACTATCAAGAGAAATGATTTATATGTAATAAGAATTTCAGAAGAGGAAGAGGAAAAAAAAGTACAGAGAGATTTTTTTGAGGATTTATTGGCAGAAAACGTCCCCAATATCATGAAAAATGAGGTTTTCATCCAAGAAGTTCAATGAACCCCAAGTAGGATAGATCCTAAAAGAAAGTCACCAAGACATATCATAATCAAACTTTCCAAAACCAAGACAAAGAACGAATTCTGAGAACAGCTCAAGAAAACGAAATGTCACTTATAAAGGGGCACAAATAAGACTAAGAGCTGATTTCTTGGCAGAAATCATGCAGGCGAGGAGGCAATGGGATGACATATATATAAAACCCTGAAAGAAAGTAATTGCCAAATAAGAATCATAACCCAGCAAAATTGTCTTTCAAGTATGATGGTGAAATTAGTACATTCCCAGATAAACAGGAAATAATGGAATTTGTAAAAACTGGAACAACCTTACAAGAAATATTAAAGGGAGTCCTTTGGACAGAGAACCAAGGACATCAGACAACAATCTGAGATTAAGACACATGACAGCATCACCCAGATATCAACCCAGATAAAGTAAAACAAAGCTGCAAAACTGAAAACAGGGAACCAGACATGTCAATCTGTAAATAACGATAACTTCAAAACAAAAAAGGGGAAATGGTGTAGTTATAGAACTTCCACAAAAGAAGAAGTCAAGGTGATATTAAAATAACAGAATGTTTGACACTGAGGAAGATAAAGGTAAATTTCACAGTAACCACAAAGAAAATTAATAAATCTACTCATCATGGTGTACTCATCAAAATAAAGAAGAAAATCAAAAAGACTCAGTAAACACAAAATCAACAACAACAAAGGATATGAAAAGAAAGCCCATAAACAAGAACTCAGCACAGAAAACTAAGCAGAAAAAAAGAAACCGTTAACACCACAAAAATAAGTGTAGTAAAATGGCGGCAGTAAACTCATACCTATCAATAACCACATTGAATGTAAGTGGTTTAAATGTACCAGTCAAGAGACAGAGAGTGGCAGATGGATTCAAAACAAAAACAAACAAACAAAAAAATCAATATTTTGCCTACAAGAGACACGCTTTAGACATAAGGACATAAATAGGTTAAAAATCAAAGGATGGGGAAAAATATATATGTAACAGCCAACACTAATCAAAACAGAGCAGGAGTGGCAATAATAATTTCCAATAAAACAGTCTTTAAGTCAAAATCCATTATACGAGACAAAGAAGGATATTGTATATTGATGAAAGGGTCAATCCACAAATGGCACATAACCATAAGTAGTCTCACACATGACAGAACTCCAAAATACATTTAAAAAAAAAAAAAACTCTAACAGAATTGAAAATAGAAATGGTTCTACAATAATAGCAGACTGTAACACACTGCTTTAGATGATGGACAGAAAAACTAGAAAGAGACTCCACAAAGATACAAAACATCCAAATAAGACAATCAACCAGCTTGAGCTCATACGCATATAAAGAACACACCACCCGACCCCAGCACAGTACACATTCTTCTCCGACGCACTTGGATCACTCTTCGAAATAGACCCCCGACGCACTTGGATCACTCTTCGAAATAGACCATATTTGAGGCCACAAAGCAAGCCTCAATAAAGTCAAAAACATTGAAATAATACAAAGGGCCTCTTCTGATCATAGTGATTGATTAAATAAAGAACAAGAAAAAAATTAAATGCATGGAAACTGAATAACGCCTTACTTAAAAGCTATAAATCTCACGAAAAGAGAAATGAGTAAGCTGAATATCTATGTATCTAAAAGAAATTAAAGAATAGCTATATAACTATTAAGGAAAGCAAGAGATCCAGATGGCTGCTCTGGTAAATTGTACCAACTATTTAAAGAAGAAATCATACCAACAATCCAAAATCTCACTGAGAAAATAGAAGTATAAGACATACTACTTATCTCACCCTAAGAGCCTAGAATTACGCTTAATACCAAAACCAGACAAAGATATCGTGAAAAAGGAACCCTACAGGCTTATATGTCATATAAATATATATGCAAAAATCCCCAAGGGGGATTTATTTCACTTATACAAGACTGGTTCAACACTGGAAAATGAAGCAATGGAATCTACTATAATAAAAAAAAAAAAAAAAAATTTTTTTTTTTAGCAGGCTAAAAAAGGAAAAATCATATAATCATATCAGTTGATGCAAAAAAAAATTTTTTTGATAAATACAACATTCATTCGTTAGAAGATAATGTAGGGGGCGGAGCCAAGATGGCGGACTAGGGAGATGCTACCTCGGATCCCTCTTACAACAAAGACACGGAAAAACAAGTGAATCGATCACATACATAACAATCTACAAACCCTGAACAACAAAAACAGATTTAGAGACGGAGAACGAACTAATACGGGGAAGCAGCGATTGTTTCCAGAGCCTGGAGCCAGCGTACCAGTCAGGTACGGCACAAGCACAGAGAGCTGCCCCACCCGCCTGAACTAACTCTGGGAGGGGGACCATCCGGTTCTGCGGGCGGCGTGGGATGCAGCCGGTAGGAGAAGTCTCCGGGAGGCAGTGACTGGTCTTGGAGCAGAAAGAGCAGCGTCCGAGCCGGGGAACCGTCCCGCAGGGATTTGGACTGGATGCAGGTACGGCATAAACACGGAGAGTTGCTCCACCCCCCTGAACTAACCCCGGGAAGGGGACCAGCCGGGTTGCACGTGGGCGGCGCGGGACTCAGCCGGTAGGAGAAGTCCCCAGGAGGCAGCGACCGGTATTGGAGCGGGGAGAACAGCGTCCCAGCTGGGACACTCAGTCAGGGCACAAGCACGGAGAGCTGCTCCACCCATCTGAACTAACCCCGGGAGGAGGCCCAACTGATTCTTGGGGTGGCACGGCCACGCGGCTGGAGGGACAAGAAGTCCCCGGGAGGCAGCGACTGATTTTGGAGTCGAGAGTGCACCGTCCCAGTAGGGGAGCCTTGACGCTGGGTGTGGGGCTGGAAGAGGAGGATCTGACCGTGACTCCAGCAGGCCAGACCCCCCGGGAGCAATCTCCACACAGCCAGCACACATAGGCGACCCGCCCGTGGGAATCTCAGATATAATAATCATTCCAAGCAAGACAAGCAACTCTGGCTATATTCTGAGGTGCTACTCTCCTATCTCTCTGTTCCCTCCCCCACCCTCCCCAGGCGGCTTCATTAACATCTGAATAGCCTGAGCCAGAGGGAGAACTCTGATAGGGATCTGACTGCATTTTTTTTTAGAGGATTTTCTGGAAAAACTAGTTTCCCAGTGATGGCTCGGAGACAACAATCCATATCAAACCACTTAAAGAAGCAGACCATGACAGCTTCTACAACCCCCCAAACAAAAGAATCAAATCTTTCCCAAATGAAGATACAATCTTGGAATTATCAGATACAGAATATAAAAAACTAATTTACAGAATGCTTAATGATATCACAAACGAAATTAGGATAACTGCAGAAAAAGCCAAGGAACACACTGATAAAACTGTTGAAGAACTCAAAAAGATTATTCAAGAACATACTGGAAAAATTAATAAGTTGCAAGAATCCATAGAGAGACAACATGTAGAAATCCAAAAGATTAACAATAAAATAACAGAATTAGACAACGCACTAGGAAGTCAGAGGGGCAGACTCGAACAATTAGAATGCAGACTGGGACATCTGGAGGACCAGGGAATCAACACCAACATAGCTGAAAAAAAATCAGATAAAAGAATTAAAAAAATGAAGAAACCCTAAGAATTATGTGGGACTCTATCAAGAAGGATAACCTGCGGGTGATTGGAGTCCCAGAACAGGGAGGGGGGACAGAAAACACAGAGAAAATAGTTGAAGAACTCCTGACAGAAAACTTCCCTGACATCATGAAAGACGAAAGGGTATCTATCCAAGATGCTCATCGAACCCCATTTAAGATTGATCCAAAAAGAAAAACACCAAGACATATTATCATCAAACTTGCCAAAACCAAAGATAAACAGAAAATTTTAAAAGCAGCCAGGGAGAAAAGAAAGGTTTCCTTCAAGGGAGAATCAATAAGAATATGTTCTGACTACTCAGCAGAAACCATGCAGGCAAGAAGGGAATGGGACGACATAAACAGAACACTGAAGGAGAAAAACTGCCAGCCAAGGATCATATATCCAGCAAAACTCTCTCTGAAATATGAAGGCGAAATTAAGATATTTACAGACAATCACAAGTTTAGAAAATTTGCAAAAACCAAACCAAAGCTACAAGAAATACTAAAGGATATTGTTTGGTCAGAGAACCAATAATATCAGATATCAGCACAACACAAAGACACAAAACAGAACGTCCTGATATCAACTCAAATAGGGAAATCACAAAAACAAACAAATTAAGATTAATTAAAAAAAAATACACATAACAGGGAATCATGGAAGTCAATAGGTAAAAGATCACAATAATCAAAAAGAGGGACTAAATACAGGAGGCAATGAACTGCCAGATGGAGAGTGATACAAGGCGATATAGAACAATACAAGTTAGGTTTTTACTTAGAAAAGTAGGGGTAAATAATAAGGTAACCACAAAAAGGTATAACAACTCTATAACTCAAGATAAAAACCAAGAAAAACGTAACGACTCAACTAACATAAAGTCAAGCACTATGAAAATGAGGATCTCACAATTTACTAAGAAAAACGCCTCAGCACAAAAAAGTATGTGGAAAAATGAAATTGTCAACAGCACACATAAAAAGACATCAAAATGACAGCACTAAAAACTTATTTATCTATAATTACCCTGAATGTAAATGGACTAAATGCACCAATAAAGAGACAGAGAGTCACAGACTGGATAAAGAAACACGATCCATCTATATGCTGCCTACAAGAGACACACCTTAGACTTAGAGATACAAACAAACTAAAACTCAAAGGATGGAAAAAAGTATATCAAGCAAACAATAAGCAAAAGAGAAGAGGAGTAGCAATATTAATTTCTGACAAAATAGACTTTAGACTTAAATCCACCACAAAGGATAAAGAAGGACACTATATAATGATAAAAGGGACAATTGATCAGGAAGACATAACCATATTAAATATTATGCACCCAATGACAGGGCTGCAAGATACATAAATCAAATTTTAACAGAATTGAAAAGCGAGATAGATACCTCCACAATTATAGTAGGAGACTTCAACACACCACTTTTGGAGAAGGACAGGACATCCACTAAGAAGCTCAACAGAGACACGGAAGATCTAATTACAACAATCAACCAACTTGACCTCATTGACTTATACAGAACTCTCCACCCAACTGCTGCAAAATATACTTTTTTTTCTAGCGCACATGGAACATTCTCTAGAATAGACCACATATTAGGTCATAAAACAAACCTTTGCAGAGTCCAAAACATCGAAATATTACAAAGCATCTTCTCAGACCACAAGGCAATAAAACTAGAGATCAATAACAGAAAAACTAGGGAAAAGAAATCAAATACTTGGAAACTGAACAATACCCTCCTGAAAAAAGACTGGATTATAGAAGACATCAAGGAGGGAATAAGGAAATTCATAGAAAGCAACGAGAATGAAAAGACTTCCTATCAAAACCTCTGGGACACAGCAAAAGCAGTGCTCAGAGGCCAATTTATATCGATAAATGCACACATACAAAAAGAAGAAAGAGCCAAAATCAGAGAACTGTCCCTACAACTTGAACAAATAGAAAGTGAGCAACAAAAGAATCCATCAGGCACCAGAAGAAAACAAATAATAAAAATTAGAGCTGAACTAAATGAATTAGAGAACAGAAAAACAATCGAAAGAATTAACAAAGCCAAAAGCTGGTTCTTTGAAAAAATTAACAAAATTGATAAACCATTGGCTAGACTGACTAAAGAAATACAGGAAAGGAAACAAATAACCCGAATAAGAAATGAGAAGGACCACATCACAACAGAACCAAATGAAATTAAAAGAATCATTTCAGATTATTATGAAAAATTGTACTCTAACAAATTTGAAAACCTAGAAGAAATGGATGAATTCTAGAAAAACACTACCTACCTAAACTAACACATTCAGAAGTAGAACAACTAAATAGACCCATAACAAAAAAAGAGATTGAAACGGTAATCAAAAAACTCCCAACAAAAAAAAGCCCTGGCCCGGACGGCTTCACTGCAGAGTTCTACCAAACTTTCAGAGAAGAGTTAACACCACTACTACTAAAGGTATTCCAAAGCATAGAAAATGACGGAATACTACCCAACTCATTCTATGAAGCCACCATCTCCCTGATACCAAAACCAGGTAAAGACATTACAAAAAAAGAAAATTATAGACCTATATCCCTCATGAACATTGATGCAAAAATCCTCAACAAAACTCTAGCCAATAGAATCCAACACCACATCAAAAAAATAATTCACCCTGATCAAGTGGGATTTATACCAGGTATGCAAGGCTGGTTTAATATCAGAAAAACCATTAATGTAATCCATCACATAAATAAAACAAAAGACAAAAACCACATGATCTTATCAATTGATGCAGAAAAGGCATTTGACAAAGTCCAACACCCATTCATGATAAAAACTCTTACCAAAATAGGAATTGAAGGAAAATTCCTCAACATAATAAAGGGCATCTATGCAAAGCCAACAGCCAATATCACTCTAAATGGAGACAACCTGAAAGCATTTCCCTTGAGAACGGGAACCAGACAAGGATGCCCTTTATCACCACTCTTATTCAACATCGTGTTGGAAGTCTTAGCCAGGGCAATTAGGCTAGACAAAGAAATAAAAGGTATCCGGATTGGCAAGGAAGAAGTAAAGTTATCACTATTTGCAGATGACATGATTATATACACAGAAAACCCTAAGGAATCCTCCAGAAAACTACTGAAACTAATAGAAGAGTTTGGCAGAGTCTCAGGTTATAAAATAAACATACAAAAATCACTTGGATTACTCTACATCAACAAAAAGAACACCGAAGAGGAAATAGCCAAATCAATACCATTCACAGTAGCCCCCAAGAAGATAAGATACTTAGGAATAAATCTTACCAAGGATGTAAAAGACCTACACAAAGAAAACTACAAAGCTCTACTACAAGAAATTCAAAAGGACATGCTTAAGTGGCAAAACATACCCTGCTCATGGATAGGAAGACTTAACATAGTAAAAATGTCTATTCTACCAAAAGCCATCTATACATTTAACGCACTTCCGATCCAAATTCCAATGTCATATTTTAAGGGGATAGAGAAACAAATCACCAATTTCATATGGAAGGGAAAGAAGTCCCGGATAAGCAAAGCATTACTGAAAAAGAAGAAGAAAGTGGGAGGCCTCACCTTACCTGACTTCAGAACCTATTATACAGCCACAGTAGTCAAAACAGCCTGGTATTGGTACAACAACAGACACATAGACCAATGGAACAGAATTGAGAACCCAGACATAGATCCATCCACGTATGAGCGGCTGATATTTGACAAAGGACCAGTGTCAATTAACTGGGGAAAAGATAGCCTTTTTAACAAATGGTGCTGGCATAACTGGATATCCCTTTGCAAAAAAATGAAACAGGACCCATACCTCACACCATGCACAAAAACTAACTCCAAGTGGATCAAAGACCTAAACATAAAGACTAAAACGATAAAGATCATAGAAGAAAAAATTGGGACAACACTAGGAGCCCTAATACAAGGTATAAACAGAATACAAAACATTACCAAAAATGATGAAGAGAAACCCGATAACTGGGAGCTCCTAAAAATCAAACACCTATGCTCATCTAAAGACTTCTCCAAAAGAGTAAAAAGACCACCTACAGACTGGGAAAGAATTTTCAGCTATGACATCTCCGACCAGCGCCTGATCTCTAAAATCTACATGATTCTGTCAAAACTCAACCAGAAAAAGACAAACAACCCAATCAAGAAGTGGGCAAAGGATATGAACACACATTTCACTAAAGAAGATATTCAGGCAGCCAACAGATACATGAGAAAATGCTCTCGATCATTAGCCATTAGAGAAATGCAAATTAAAACTACCATGAGATTCCATCTCACACCAGCAAGGCTGGCATTAATCCAAAAAACACAAAATAATAAATGTTGGAGAGGCTGCAGAGAGATTGGAACTCTCATACACTGCTGGTGGGATTGTAAAATGGTACAACCACTTTGGAAATCTATCTGGCGTTATCTTAAAGAGTTAGAAATAGAACTACCATACAACCCAGAAATCCCACTCCTCGGAATATACCCTAGAGGTACAAGAGCCTTCACACAAACAGATATATGCACACCCATGTTTATTGCAGCTCTGTTTACAATAGCAAAAAGTTGGAAGCAACCAAGGTGCCCATCAACGGATGAATGGGTAAATAAATTGTGGTATATTCACACAATGGAATACTACGCATCGATAAAGAACAGTGACGAATCTCTGAAACATTTCATAACATGGAGGAACCTGGAAGGCATCATGCTGAGCGAAATCAGTCAGAGGCAAAAGGACAAATATTGTATAAGACCACTATTATAAGATCTTGAGAAATAGTAAACCTGAGAAGAACACATACTTTTGTGGTTACGAGGGAGGGAGGGTGGGAGAGGGTTTTTTATTGATTAATCAGTAGATAAGAACTGCTTTAGGTGAAGGGAAAGACAACACTCAATACATGGAAGGTCAGCTCAATTGGACTGGACCAAAAGCAAAGAAGTTTCCGGGATAAAATGAATGCTTCAAAGGTCAGCGGAGCAAGTGCGGGGGTCTGGGGAACATGGTTTGCGGGGACTTCTAAGTCAATTGGCAAAATAATTCTATAATGAAATCATTCTGCATCCCACTTTGAAATGTGGCGTCTGGGGTCTTAAATGCTAACAAGCGGTCATCTAAGATGCAGCAATTGGCCTCAACCCACCTGGAACAAAGGAAAATGAAGAACACCAAGGCCACACGACAACTAAGAGCCCAAGAGACAGAAAGGGCCACATGAAGCAAAGATCTACATCATCCTGAGACCAGAAGAACTAGTTGGTGCCCGGCCACAATCGATGACTGCCCTGATAGGGAGCACAGCAGAGGACCCCTGAGGGAGCAGGAGATCAGTGGGATACAGACCCCAAATTCTCATAAAAAGACCAAACTTAATGGTCTGACTGAGACTGGAGGAATCCCGGCGGCCATGCTCCCCAGACCTTCTGTTGACACAGGACAGGAACCATCCCCGAAGACAACTCATCAGAAATGAAAGGGACTGGTCAGCGGGTGGGAGAGAGACGCTGATGAAGAGTGAGCTAATTATATCAGGTGGACACTTGAGATTGTGTTGGCAACTCTTGTCTGGAGGGGGGATGGGAGGATAGAGAGAGAGGGAAGCTGGCAAAATTGTCAAGAAAGGAGAGACTGAAAGGGCTGACTCAAGAGGGGGAGAGCAAGTGGGAGTAGGGAGTGAGATGTATGTAAACTTATATGTGACAGACTGATTGGATTTGTAAACGTTCACTTGAAGCTTAATAAAAGTTATTAAAAAAAAAAGATAATGTAATGCATAAAATAAATATCCATGAGTCCATGATGATCTCTAAAATAGGACTGAATATCTTTGTTACCTAGTACTGCCATAACAAATTACTACGATTGGGTGGCTTTAAACAACAGAAATTTATTTTCTCACAGTTCTAAAGGCTAAATGTTCAAATCAGGATCTCAGCCATGTCAATTCCTTTTTTTTATCTCCTCTCCTAGTTTCTGGTGTTTGCTAGGGAGCCTTGACATTCCTTACTGTTCCTTGGTATCTGTCTTCCTCCTATTTGTGTCTCTGTGTTTATTCTGCTCCTTTTATAATTCAGAAGTGATTAGGTTTAGGACCTACTCTATATTAGCATGACCTCATTAACATAACAAAAGAAAATGCTATTTCTGAATAGGGTCATATTTCGAGATATAGGGGTTAGGATTTCAGCACCTAGCTGAATGAATAAATGGGAGAGAAAAAACAAATCTGTCCTGCAGAAAAACTTCAAGGTAAGTTATCAAGATACTTCATTATCAGCCAACTTTAGTGTGGATTGCATGTATTGAGTTACTTCCAAAAAGTATAGTATGAAAAGAGGAATACAAGAGTTATTTTGAAACTTGATATGCACTATCTAAGCCAGGTGATGACAATTAACATCAACAATGAAAACGCATATTAATAATATATGCCCTTTATATGATGTGATGAAAATGGCACTTTCCTTCTGTGGTCTTCCTCCTATATTCTGTATGTTTCTATAGTGATCTCAAATCCCATAAGGTATAAGTCACTATTACGGTTTCAAAATATATAGAGAGTAAAACCTGTGAAAGCTAGAACTTGTGTAAGGTGGAAACCTGTCAGAGAAGGAAAACTCAGTATTTATTTTCAAAATATTTATTTTCCACTAAAATGAGCAATAGCAAAGTGGTAAGGCTGCATGCTGTCAAAGACAGAAAACTTGTATCAAGCTCCAGCTCTCACAGGTTTCACTGTATATAAGTACTCATAACATGAACTTAGAAACAGAAATATGTCTACCTTTGTGAGACACTCTAATATTAATTACAAGTCATTAGAAACCTGTAAGTCACTAGAAAGTTACTTAGAAATTTTTAACTTAGACATAGAAATGTGAAGTATGTAAAGAACATAAATAAGTTCACCTTGAGCTGGCATGCTGTGACACAAGAAAACATTACATTATTAGTCTCTAAACAACCTCCCTAATCTCTAATCTTGAAGAAAAGATGCATCTTTTTTCTATTCTCTAACCCTGAAGAAGAACGTTATTCATATTTATGCACCAACCACTAACACTACAGATGAAGAAACTGCAGATTTCTACCAGCTTCTACAGTCTGAAATTGATCAAACCTGCAATCAGGTTGCACTGATAATTACTGGTGATTGAAATTTGAAAGTTGGACATAAAGAAGAAGGATCAGTACTTGAAAAATATGCCTTGGTGATAGAAATGATGCAGGAGATCACATGAAAAATTTTGCAAGAGCAACGACTTCTTCATTGCAAATACCTTCTTTCACCAACATAAATGGCGACTATACACGTGAGCCTCACCAGATGGAATACACAGGAATGGAATCAACTACATCTGTAGAAGGAGATGATGGAAGATCCCAATATCGTCAGTCAGAACAAGGCCAGGGGCCCTCTGTGGAACAGACCATTAGTTGCTCAGATGCGAATTCAAGTTGAAACTGAGGAAAATCAGAACAAGTCGATGAGAGGCAAAGTATGACCTTGAGTATATCCCACCTGAATTTAGAGACCATCTCAAGAATAGACTTGACACATTGAACACTAATGACTAAAGACCAGAATAATTGTGGAATGACATCAAGGGCACCATCCTTGAAGAAAACAAAAAGTCATTAAAAAGACAAGAAAGAAAGAAAAGACCAAAATGGATGTCAGAAGTGACTCTGAAACTTGTTCTCAAAAGCTGAATAGATAAAGCAAAAGGGAGAAATGAAGTAAAAAACTGAACAGAAGATTGCAAAGTGTGGCTCAAGAAGACAAGCTAAAGTATTACAATGACATGCACAAAGAGCCAGAGTTAGAAAAGCAAAAGGGAAGAACATGCTCAGCATTTCCCAAGCTGAAAGAACTGAGGAAAATTCACGCGTAGAGTTGCAACAACAAAAGATTCTACAGGGAAAATACTAATTAATTCAGGAAGAATCAAAAGAAGATGGAAAGAATGCACTGAGTCATTACATCAAAAAGAAATGGTCGACATTCGGCCATTTCAAGAGGTAGCATATGATCAGGAACTGATGGAATTAAAGGAAGAAGCCCAAGCTGCACTGAAGGCATTGATGAAAAACAAGGCTCCAGGAATTGATGGAATACTAATTGAGATGTTCCAACAAACAGATGCTGCACTGGAAATGCTCACTCATCTATGCCAGGATATTGGGAGGGCAGCTACCTGGCCAACTGACTGGAAGAGATCCGTATTTATACCAATTCCCAAGAAAGGTGATCCAACCAAATGCAGAAATTATCAAACAATATCATTATTATTGCATGCAAGTAAAATTTTGCTGAAGATCACTCAAAAGTGGCTGCAGCAGTATATCAGCAGGGAACTGCCAGAAATTCAAGCTGGATTCAGAAGAGTACATGGAACCAGGGATATATATTATTGCTGATATCAGATGGATCCTGGCTGAAAGCCGAGAATACCAGAAAGATGTTTACCTGTGCTTTATTGACTATGCTAAGGCACTTGACTATGTGGATCATAACAAATTATGGATAACATTAAGAAAAATGGGGATTCTATAACACTTAATTGTGCTCAGGAGGAAACTGTTTGCAGTTCAAGAGGCAGTTGTTCTAACAGAACAAGGGAATACTGCATGTTTTGAAGGTAGAAAAGGTGTGAGTCATAGTGGTATTCTTTCACCATACCTATTCAATCTGTATGCCAAGCTAATAATCCAAGAGGCTGGACTCTGTGAAGAAGAACAGGGCATCAGGGCTGGAGGAAGACTCATTAACATCTTGCTTTATGCAGATGACACAACCTTGCTTGCTGAAACTGAGGAGGACTTGAAGCACTTCTGAAGAAGATCAAAGACCACAGCCTTCAGTATGAATTACACCTCAACATAAAGAAAACAAAATATCTCACAACCGGACTAATAAGCAACATCATGATAAATGGAGAAACGTTTGAAGTTGTCAAGGATTTCATTTTCCTTGGATCCACAATCAACACCCATGGAAGCAGCAGTCAAGAAATCAAGAGACGCATTGCTTTGGGCAAATCTGCTGCAAAAGACCTCTTTAAAGTGTTGAAAAGCAAAGATGTCACCTTGAAGACCTAGCTGTGGCTACCCAAGCCATGGTATTTTCAACAGCATCTTATGCATGCAACAGCTGGAAAATGAATAAGGAAGACCAAAGAAGAATTGAAGCCTTTGAATTGTGATGTTAATGAAGAATACTGAATATACCAGGGACTGCCACAAGAACCCTGGTGTTATAGTGGTTAAGTTCTACAGCTAACCAAAAGGTCAGCGGCAGTTGGACTCCACCAGGCACTGCTTGGAAACTCTATGGAGGACAGTTGTACCCTGTCCTGAAAGGTCACTATGAGTCAGAGTTGACTTGACTGAAGTGTTTTTTTTTTTTTTTACCGAAAGGACAAACAAATCTGTCTTGGAAGAAATACTACCAGAATGCTCCTTAGAAGCAAGGATGGCTAGACTCCTACATACTTTGGGCATATTATCAGGAGGGATCAGTCTCTGGAGAAGGACATCATGCTTGGTAGAGTACAGGGTCAGTGAAAAATAGGAAGATCCTTAATGATATGGAATGACACAGTGACTGCAACAATGGGCTTAAGCATAACAAAGATTGTGAGCATGGAGAAGGATACCGCAGTGTTTTGTTCTGTAGTACATAGGGTCGCTGTGAGTAGGAACAGACTAGATGGCACCTAACAACAACACAACAACCTGGAAGAAAAGACACAATATACTTTGATGTCACACTGGCACTTGCTGTGTAGAGTCAAGGTGACGAATTCACACATAAACCTTAAATTCCTGCTTACTCACTGTGAGAAGGCAGAGGTGGAATGGAGATTTTTCCACTGCTGCTGACCTTGGACCTAGCTATGAGGGAGTTCCCCTGAGTTTAAGCTGTGGTTAAGCCTTTCTCTCCTTAAAGGCAAAAGCCTGAGGCCTAAAGATTTTGATGCTCTGACTCTCCAGTTCTGAATGAATGTTGTTAGGTCTTACTTGTGTGCCTTGCCATGATTACCTTGCAATAAACTAAACAAGTTTATGCATGTCAAACTTGAGTATCTATTTTCTAAGGTATTAAAATCATACACAACATCCTAAAAACCCATAACTCTACTTATCATGAGATAAACATCAGCCAAATTGCAAGTGAGGGACATTCTACAATATACTTGACAATATACTCAAAGCTGTCAAGGTATCAGAAACATGGAAAAACTGAGAAACTGTCAAGTCTAAGAGGATATGACAACTAAATATAACGTGTTATCCTTGAGGTCATTCTGTTACAGAAAAAGGATATTATGTAACTTAAAAAAAAGGAAATCTGAGTCAAATTTGGGCTTAAGTTAATAACAATGTATCAATATTGTTTCATTAACTATGACAAATTTGCCATACCAATGTTAAAAAAAAAAAAAAAACCCAGTTATGGACTTTCATTAACTATGACAAATTTGCCATATGGTTTTTATACTAATGCTAAAAAAAAAAATGCTAGAGAGTAATAATAGGGGAAACTGGGTGTGGGGTATATAGTAATTGGTACTATTTTCACACTTTTTCTGTGAATCTAAAAGTATTATAAATTAAAAGGTTATTTTAAAATATATTTAAGTTTTAAATAAGCTTTTTAACCTATAATTTTAATTATATTATATTTTATAATATTGTTATAAAATTAATGTTATAATTGTAAAATATAATTATTATATTAAATATTTAATTAAAATTATTATATATATTATTAACAGAGATATAGGAGGTTATCATATGCATATACTTTTAGTGTACTGTTCAGAATAATTTGGGATTCCAATTACTTTTTTAAAATTTAATTAGGACTCACAGGATCTTGCATAAAAATAATTTTTTCCATCCCTTCATTTTTCAATGCCTTTTATTTTCTTTTTTCCATAGAGTAAATTCTTACCTAAACTTAAATCTATCTGAATTTTCCAGATTTACTTTTTTTTCCCCCTGAGGGTAGTCCCACATTACTTTTACTAATTTTAAAATATAATTTTAAACCACTTTAGAAGGTAATTATAACCACAATTTTGAAACTACCAGTTTTTCAATAACCAAAAATAATTACAGCTCAATATCATTTGTCATTGGGGAAACGCAAATCAAAACCACAATGAGATATCACTTCACACTTCAAAAAAAAAAAAAAAAACTTCAGTGCCATCCAGTCGATTTCAACTTACAGCAACCCTATAGGGTTGCTATGAGTCAGCATCAATTCAATGGCCATGTTTTTTTGTTTTTTGTTTTTTGTTTTCTTTTTTTAAATAGGACATAGTAGAACTCCCTGTAGAGTTTCCAAGGGGTGGCTGGTGCGTTCGAACTGCTGACGTTTTGGTTAACAGCCTTTAACTCTTAACCACTGTGCCACCAGGGCTCCACTTACACTAGCGTGGGCATAATAATTAATTTTTTTTTTTATGTTTTAAATAATTTTTATTGTGCTTTAAGTGAAAGTTTACAAATCAAGTCAGTCTCTCACATGCAAACTTATACACACCTTACTATGTACTCCCATTTACTCTCCCCCTAATGAGTCAGCCTGCTCCCTCCTTCCAGTCTCTCCTTTCTTGACCATTTTGCCAGTCTCTAACCCCCTCTACCCTCTCATCTCCCCTCCAGACAGGAGACACCAACACAGTCTCAAGTGTCCACCTGATACAAGTAGCTTACTCCTCATCAGCATCTCTCTCCAACCCGTTGTCCAGTCCATTCCATGTCTGATGAGTTGTCTTCGGGAATGGTTCCTATCCTGGGCCAACAGAAGGTTTGGGGACCATGACAGCCAGAATTCTTCTAGTCTCAGTCAGACCATTAAGTCTGGTCTTTTTATGAGAATTTGGGGTCTGTATCCATCTATTCTCCTGCTCCTTCAGGGGTTCTCTGTTGTGTTCCCTGTCAGGGCAGTCATCGGTTGTGGCGGGGCAACATCTAGTTCTTCTGGTCTCAGGATGATGGAAGTCTCTAGTTTATGTGGCCCTTTCTGTCTCTTGGGCTCAAAATTATCTTGTGACCTTGGTGTTCTTCATTCTCCTTTGATCCAGGTGGGTTGAGACTGATTGATGCATCTTAGATGGCCGCTTGTTAGCATTTAAGACCCCAGACGCCACACTTCATAATGTTTTCTTTTTTTTTAATTAATTTTTGTTAAGCTTCAAGTGAACATTTACCATTCCAATCAGTCTGTCACATGTAGGTTTACATACATCTTACTCCCTTCTCCCACTTGCTCTCCCCCTATCGAGTCAGCCCTTTCAGTCTCTTGTTTCGTGTCAATTTTGCCATCTTCCCTCTCTCTCTATCTTCCCATCCCCCCTCCAGTCAAGAGTTGCCAACACACTCTCCAGTGTCCACCTAATTTAATTGGCTCACTCTTCGTCAGCATCTCTCTCCCCACCGCTGACCAGTCCTTTTCATGCCTGATGAGTTGTCTTCAGGGATGGTTCCGGTCCTGTGCCATCAGAAGGTCTGGGGAGCATTGTCTCTGGGATTCCTCTAGTCGCATTCATATCATTAGGTATGGTCTTTTTATGAGAATTTGGGGTCTGTATCCCATTGGCATCCTGCTCCCTCAGGAGTTGTCTGTTGTGCTCTCTAGCAGGACAGACATCGATTGTGGCCGGGCACCAACTAGTTCTTCTGGTCTCAGGATAATGTAGGTCTCTGGTTCATGTGGCCCTTTCTGTCTCTTGGGTTCTTAGTTGTCGTGTGGCCTTGGTGTTCTTCCTTTGCCTTTGCTCCAGGTGGGTTGAGACCAATTGATGTGTCTTAGATGGCCGCTTGTTGGCATTTAGGACCCCAGGCGCCACAATTCAAAGTGGGATGCAGAATGTTTTCATAATAGAATTATTTTGCCCGTTGACTAAGAAGTCTCCTCAAACCATGTTCCCCAGACCCCAGCCCCTGCTCCGCTGACCTTTGAAACTTTCATTTTATCCTGGAAACCTCTTTGCTTTTAGTCCAGTCCAATTAGGCTGACCTTCCTTGTATTGTGTGTTGTCTTTCCCTTCACCCAAAGCAGTTCTTATCTACTGATTGATCAATAAAAAACCCTCTCCCTTCCTCCCTCCCTCCCCCCTTTGTAACCACAAAAGTATGTGTTCTTCTCCGTTTTTTCTATTTCTCAAGATCTTGTAATAGTGGTCTTATACAATATTTGCCCTTTTGCCTCTGACTCATTTCGCTCAGCATAATGTCTTCCAGATCCCTCCATGTTATGAAATGTTTCAGAGATTCTTCACTGTTCTTTATCGATGCGTAGTATTCCATTGTGTGAATATACCACAATTTATTTACCCATTCATCCGTTGAAGGACATCTTGGTTGCTTCCAGCTTTTTGCTATTGTAAACAGAGCTGCAATAAACATGGGTGTGCATATGTCTGTTTGTGTGAAGGCTCTTGTACCTCTAGGGTATATTCCGAGGAGTGGGATTTCTGGGTTGTATGGTAGTTCTATTTCTAACTGTTCAAGATAACACCAGATGGATTTCCAAAGTGGTTGTACCATTTTACATTCCCACCAGCAGTGTATGAGAGTTCCAATCTCTCCGCAGCCTCTCCAACATTTATTATTTTGTGATTTTGGATTAATGCCAGTCTAGTTGGTGTGAGATGGAATCTCATCATAGTTTTAATTTGCATTTCTCTAATGGCTAATGATCGGGAGCATTTTCTCATGTATCTGTTAGCTGCCTGAATATCTTCTTTAGTGAAATGTGTGTTCATATCCTTTGCCCACTTCTTGATTGGGTTGTTTGTGTTTTTGTGGTTGAGTTTTGACAGAATCATATAGATTTTAGAGATCAGGCGCTGGTCGGAGATGTCATAGCTGAAAATTCTTTCCCAATCTGTAGGTGGTCTTTTTACTCTTTTGGAGAAGTCTTTAGATGAGCATAGGTGTTTGATTTTTAGGAGCTCCCAGTTATCGGGTTTCTCTTCATCATTTTTGGTAATGTTTTGTATTCTGTTTATGCCTTGTATTAGGGCTCCTAGGGTTGTCCCTATTTTTTCTTCCATGATCTTTATCGTTTTAGTCTTTATGTTTAGGTCTTTGATCCATTTGGAGTTAGTTTTTGTGCATGGTGCTAGGTATGGGTCCTGTTTCATTCTTTTGCAAATGGATATCCAGTTATGCCAGCACCATTTGTTAAAAAGACTATCATTTCCCCAATTGACTGACAGTGGTCCTTTGTCAAATATCAGCTGCTCATACATGGATGGATTTATATCTGGGTTCTCAATTCTGTTCCATTGGTCTATGTGCCTGTTGTTGTACCAGTACCAGGCTGTTTTGACTACTGTAGCTATATAATAGGTTCTGAAATCAGGTAGAGTGAGGCCTCCCACTTTCTTCTTCTTTTTCAGTAATGCTTTGCTTATCCGGGGCTTCTTTCCCTTCCATATGAAATTGGTGATTTGTTTCTCTATCCCCTTAAAATATGACATTGGTATTTGGATTGGAAGTGCGTTATATGTATAGATGGCTTTTGGTAGAATGGACATTTTTACTATGGTAAGTCTTCCTATCCATGAGCAGGGTATGTTCTTCCAGTTAAGTATGTCCTTTTGAATTTCTTGTAGCAGAGCTTTATAATTTTCTTCGTATAGGTCTTTTACATCCTTGGTAAGATTTATTCCTAAGTATTTTATCTTCTTGGGGGCTACTATGAATGGTATTGATTTGGTTATTTCCTCTTCGGTGTTCTTTTTGTTGATGTAGAGGAATCCAAGTGATTTTTGTATGTTTATTTTATAACCTGAGACTCTGCCAAACTCTTCTATTAGTTTCAGTAGTTTTCTGGAGGATTCCTTAGGGTTTTCCATGTATACGATCATGTCATCTGCAAATAGTGATAGCTTTACTTCCTCCTTGCCAATCTGGATACCCTTTATTTCTTTGTCTAGCCTAATTGCCCTGGCTAGGACTTCAAGTACGATGTTGAATAAGAGTGGTAATAAAGGGCATCCTTGTCTGGCTCCCGTTCTTTCAGGGGACATGCTTTCAGGTTCTCTCCATTTAGAGTGATATTGGTTGTTGGCTTTGCATAGATGCCCTTTATTATGTTGAGGAATTTTCCTTCAATTCCTATTTTGGTAAGAGTTTTTATCATAAATGGGTGTTGAACTTTGTCAAATGTCTTTTCTGCATCTATTGATAAGATCATGTGGTTTTTATCTTTTGTTTTATTTATGTGATCAATTACATTAATGGTTTTCTGATATTAAACCAGCCTTGCATACCTGGTATAAATCCCACTTGGTCAGGGTGAATTATTTTTTTGATGTGTTGTTGGATTCTATTGGCTAGAATTTTGTTGAGGATTTTTGCATCTATGTTCATGAGGGATATAGGTCTATAATTTTCTTTTTTTGTAATGTCTTTACCTGGTTTTGGTATCAGGGAGATGGTAGCTTCATAGAATGAGTTGGGTAGTGTTCCGTCTTGTTCTGTGCTTTGAAATACCTTCAGTAGTAGTGGTGTTAAGTCTTCTCTGAAAGTTTGGTAGAACTCTGCAGTGAAGCCGTCTGGGCCAGGACATTTTTTTGTTGGAAGTTTTTTGATTACCGTTTCAATCTCTTTTTTTGTTATGGGTCTATTTAGTTGTTCTACTTCTGAATGTGTTAGTTTAGGTAGGTAGTATTTTTCCAAGAATTTATCCATTTCTTCTAGGTTTTCAAATTTGTTAGAGTACAATTTTATGTAGTAATCTGAAATGATTCTTTTAATTTCATTTGGTTCTGTTGTGATGTGATCCTTCTCGTTTCTTATTCGGGTTATTTGTTTCCTTTCCTGTTTTTCTTTAGTCAGTCTGGCCAATGGTTTATCAATTTTGTTAATTTTTTCAAAAAACCAGCTTTTGGCTTTGTTAATTTTTTCAGTTGTTTTTCTGTTGTCTAATCCATTTAGTTCAGCTCTAATTTTTATTATTTGTTTTCTTCGGGTGCCTGATGGGTTCTTTTGTTGCTCACTTTCTATTTGTTCAAGTTGTCGGGACAATTCTCTGATTTTGTCTCTTTCTTCTTTTTGTATGTGTGCATTTAGCGATATAAATTGGGCTCTGAGCACTGCTTTTGCTGTGTCCCAGAGGTTTTGATAGGAAGTATTTTCATTCTCGTTGCTTTCTAAGAATTTCCTTATTCCCTCCTTGATGTCTTCTATAACCCAGTCTTTTTTCAGGAGGGTATTGTTGATTTTCCAAGTATTTGATTTCTTTTCCCTAGTTTTTCTGTTATTGATTTCTAGCTTCATTGCCTTGTGGTCTGAGAAGATGCTTTGTAATATTTCGATGTTTTGGATTCTACCAAGATTTGTTTTGTGACCTAATATGTGGTCTATTCTAGAGAATGTTCCATATGCACTAGAAAAAAAAGTATATTTTGCAGCAGTTGGGTGGAGACTTCTGTATAAGTCAATGAGGTCAAGTTGGTTGATTGTTGTAAGTAGGTCTTCCGTGTCTCTATTGAGCTTCTTTCTGGATGTCCTGTCCTTGTCCGAAAGTGGTGTGTTGAAGTCCCCTACTATAAATGTGGAGGTGTCTATGTCACTTTTCAATTCTGTTAAAATTTGATTTATGTATCTTGCAGCCCTGTCATTGGGTGCATATTTAATATGGTTATGTCTTCCTGATCAATTGTTCCTTTTATCATTATATAGTGTCCTTCTTTATCCTTTGTTGCGGATTTAAGTCTAAAGTCTATTTTGTCAGAAATAAATATTGCTACTCCTCTTCTTTTTTGCTTATTATTTGCTTGATATAATTTTTTCCATCCTTTGAGTTTTAGTTTGTTTGTGTCTCTAAGTCTAAGGTGTGTCTCTTGTGGGCAGCATATAGATGGATCGTGTTTCTTTATCCAGTCTGTGACTCTCTGTCTCTTTATTGGTGCATTTAGTCCATTTACATTCAGAGTAATTATAAATAAATAAGTTTTCAGTGCTGTCATTTTGATGCTTTTTCATGTGTGTTGTTGGCCATTTCATTTTTCCACATACTGTTTTGTGCTGAGTCATTTTTCTTAGTAGATTGTGAGATCCTCATTTTCATAATGTTTAACTTTATGTTTGTTGAGTGGTTAACGTTTTTCTTGAGTTATGGAATTGATATTCCTTTTTGTGGTTACCTTATTATTTACCCCTATTTTCCTAAGTAAAAACCTAACTTGTATCTTTCTATAGCGCCTTGTATCACTCTCCATCTGGCAGTTCAATGCCTCCTATATTTAGTCCCTCTTTTTGATTATTGTGATCGTTTATCTATTGATTTCCATGATTTCCTGTTATGTGTATTATTTTGTTTATTTATTTATTTTTTAGAATTAATCTTTGTTTGTTTTTGTGCTTTCCCTATTTGAGTTGCATTGATATCAGGACGTTCTGTTTTGTGGCCTTCTATGGTGTTGGTAGCTGGTATTATTGGTCATCAGGCCAAACAATCTCCTAAAGCATTTCTGGCAGCCTTGGTTTAGTTTTTGCAAATTCTCTAAACTTGTGTTTATCTGTAAATATCTTAATTTTGCCGTCATATTTCAGAGAGAGTTTTGCTGAATATATGATCCTTGGTTGGCAGTTTTTCTCCTTCAGTGCTCTGTATACGTCGTCCCATTCCCTTCTTGCTTGCATGGTTTCTGCTGAGTAGTCTGAACTTATTCTTATTGATTCTCCCTTGAAGGAAACCTTTCTTTTCTCCCTGGCTGCTTTTAAAATTTTCTCTTTATCTTTGGTTTTGGCAAGTTTGATGATAATATGTCTTGGTGTTTTTCTTTTTGGATCAATCTTAAATGGGGTTCGATGAGCATCTTGGATAGATATCCTTTCGTCTTTCATGATGTCAGGGAAGTTTTGTGTCAGGAGTTCTTCAACTATTTTCTCTGTGTTTTCTGTCCCCCCTCCCTGTTCTGGGACTCCACTCACTCGCAAGTTATCCTTCTTGATAGAGTCCCACATGATTCTTAGGGTTTCTTCATTTTTTTTAGTTCTTTTATCTGATTTTTTTTCAGCTATGTTGGAGTTGATTCCCTGGTCCTCCAGAAGTCCCAGTCTACATTCTAGTTGCTCGAGTCTGCTCCTCTGACTTTCTATTGCGTTGTCTAATTCTGTAATTTTATTGTTAATCTTTTGGATTTCTACATGCTGTCTCTCTATGGATTCTTGCAACTTATTAATTTTTCCACTATGTTCTTGAATAATGTTTTTGAGTTCTTCAACAGTTTTATCAGTGTGTTTTTTGGCTTTTTCTGCAGTTATCCTAATTTCATTTGTGATATCTTTAAGCATTCTGTGAATTAGCTTTTTATATTCTGTATCTGATAATTCCAGGATTGTATCTTCATTTGGGAAAGATTTTGATTCTTTTGTTTGGGGGGTTGGAGAAGCTGTCATGGTCTGTTTCTTTATGTGGTTTGATATGGACTGCTGTCTCCGAGCCATCACTGGGAAACTAGACTTTCCAGCTAATCAGCTAAAAAAAAAATGCAGTCAGATCCCTATCTGAATTCTCCTTCTGGCTCAGGGTATTCAGATGTTAATGGAGCCACCTGGGGCAGGTGGGGGAGGGATCAGAGAGCTAGGCGTGTAGTACCACGGAATATAGAGCTGATCCCCGCGTTCACGCTCCACCCCCGTCTGCCAGAATCCTGGTAGGGCGGTTCCCCGGCTGGGGCGCTACTCTCCCCGCTCCAAGACCAGTCACTTCCTCCCAGGGATTTCTCCCTCCGGTGCGCCGCAGCGCTCGCGAGACCTGGGTGGGCGTGGCCCTCACGAACGTCTGGGCCCCCCCCGGGGTCGCTTTAGGGAAATATAGCTGATCCCCACACTCGCGCATCGCCCACCTCCCGCCAAACTCCCGGCGGGACGGCTCCCCGGCTGGGACGCTGCTCTCCCCGCTCCAAGATCGGTCACTGCCTCCCGGGTGTTTCTCCCACTGGCTGCGCCGCTACGCCGCCCTCACCAACCAGCTGGACTCCCTCCCGGGATGCGTTCTGGGGGGTAGGGCTGGGCCCCTTGTCTGTGCCGTCTGCCCCCCCGGGCTCTGCCCCAGCCCGGGCTCCAAAGGTCACCTGCCTGGTACGCTGGCTCTTAGTTCTGAAAACTATCACTGTCTGCCCGTATTTGTTCATTCTCTGTCTCTAAGTCTGTGTTTGTTGTTCAGAGTTCGTAGATTGTTATGTATGTGATCGATTCACTTGTTTTTCCGAGTCTTTGCTGCTAGAGGGATCTGCGGTAGCGTCCACCTAGTCCGCCATCTTGGCCCCGCCTATGTCAATTAATTTTAAAAAAGCAGAAAATAAAAAGTTCTGGCTGGCAAGGATGTGGAAAAATTGTAGCTGCGTACATTGCTGCTGTGAATGTAAAGTTATGCAGCCAGTGTGCAAGACATTTTGGTGGTTCCTCAAAAAGTTAAAGATAAAATGACCATTGTTTTTGCTGAGTCCCATTGTGCCTATTCCGACTCATAGTGACACTATACAGAATAGAACTGACATAGGATTTCCTAGGCTGAAATCTTTATAGGAGTAAATCACTAGGTCTTTTCTCCTAAGTAAGAGCTGGTGGGTTTGAACCACCGACGTTCTGTTTAGCAGTGGAGGGCTTAACCACTGTGCTACCAGGGCTCCTTAGAATTCGCAAATGACTCAGCAACTTTATCCCAGGGTATATACCCAAAATAACTGAAAACAGAGACTCAAACAAATACATGTACAGGCATTTTCACAGCAGCTCTATTAACAACAGACAAAAAGTGGAAACAGCCCTAATGTTCATCAGTGGATGAATGCAAGGAAAGATTGCCCAATAAGCAAGGTAAGCAGGTGCTTAGGCCATTAACGAGACAGAGGCACCAGTTGCCCCAAGCAGAGACCCATATATGCCAACAGACAGGACACAAGGAAAAGCAAGCACTGCAGTGGATGGGAATGGCAGGGCACTAAATGAAACTGATACACACTTCCGAGATCTGCAAAGGACCTGCTAACAAACATAGTAAAACAAACTAACGAAAGTATTTCTGACTGCATTGCAAGTACTTTTTTCTTTATTGTCTCGGTCCTGAAGAACAAAATTACATGTTCCAAATCAATTTTCAAATATAAATTTTTGCATTAACATTCAAGTTCAAATGTAAATTTTACTTTATAATTTTTTTCAATTATTCAAATTTAAACCACATTTAAAAAGTGACATAACTTTATAACCCAGTAAAATGAAATGACAACAACTAAGTGTAGCCCTAAAATGAAAGCTCACAGAAGATAAAAATAAAAAGATTTGTGAATCCCTAAAGACAATTACAAAATTTCCTTTGTTTTTAAAAGGAATGAATCAGAAGAGACTTCTTCCGTCGAATGCTTGAGTTTAATGGGTCCTAATTAATTGTCTTAGTACCGCTAGTGCTGAACGTACTAATAGCAGTATGAATATAACAGAATTTTTCCAATTATGCATCTATTCCTTGCTGTAGTAAGTGAAATAATAATAATGGTATAAAAAATCTGTATTGTATCTTGCAGGTCCCATAAATAACAGAAATACAAATACTACTTTATGGAATAATTTTTCTTCCAATGATGTAAATTATTGCATTAAATTATTGGATCAAAAGAAGGCCCAGTGATTGTCAACATCACAGTGGACCATTTGAAAATTCATGTCGAAAATCTCTGGGTGATAAACAGAGTTGTGTGGCCATAATATATTTGTAGTGTGCAAAGCTAATGGTGAAAATTATAAGAAGGAGTGGCTACTGTGTTCTCCATCAGTTAGCTCTGTGTATTATTCTGTTGGCAAAATATTCAGTCATAAATCATTTAATTCTTAATTTGCTATGGATGGTTTAGTGATTGGTGCAACTTGAATATGATTGATAAACATGACAACAGCTCAAATCACAGAGATTCTATGTTGTCATGTTTAAACCAAAGACATGGTATAGGCTTAAGAACTGGAACTCCAAATTAATGAAGAATATCAGTATTGGAAAGATATTTTGCAATGAGTTATTGCTGTCATTATGATAATGGTTGGACACTGACTATCTTTTTGAAGAAGAAATGAAGTTTTTGTGTCCCACAAAACAGAAATTTTGGGGGTTTACTTGAACTTTTTGCTCAGTTTGATCCATTTTTAGCAGGTCATATCTCAAAACGTGAAAGGGCAACCCATGTTACATGTCTAAAATAACATGTGAAGAATTAATAAACTGAGAAGATGATGAAGTTCAATCAACTATTTTCGGTGAGATAAGTATAGCTCGATATTTCAGGTGGTCTGTAAATCCCACTCCTGATCTTTCTCGTGCGGATCAGCTAAGTATTATCTTAAGATATGTATCTCCAATAGATGGAAAACCTTTTAAGCAATTTATGACATTTACTAGCTTAAAAATTCATACCAGTGAAGAAACTGCAGATCAAGAACTTCACTATTTATGTGGTTTGAAACATTGATTTTTCTAAGTGCAGAGGCCAGTCCTATGACAATGCTGCCAATCTGTCAGGGCATTATAAAGGCTTGCAACCAAAAATTTTAGAATGTAATGAACGTGTCATTTTCAAACTATGTGCTGCGCATTCACTTAATCTTGTAGGATGTAGCACAGTAAAGAGATTATTATAGTCCAGAAGCCATCAAATTTTTCTACTGTACAGTTATTCTACACTTTTTTTTTATCACCTCTACTCACTGATATGCCATTATTCAAACATATTTAGGCAATGATTGAGTATTAAAATGTCTTTCTAAAAGATGCTGGAAAGTGCATGCTTGTACTAACGAGTGCAATCCTGTAATCATACACTCAGATTCTAGATGCCTTAGAAACTGTTGCTGAAGAACAGACACAAAAAGGAGATACAGAAAGAGAAGCTGAACACATCACCAACAAAATGCAGAGACTGTTATTGTTGTTCTTAGGTGCTATGGAGTTGGTTTCAACTCAGAGCTACCCTGTGTAGAAGAGAAGAAAACATTGCCTAGTCCTGTACCATTCTCACAATCATTGTTATGCTGGAGCCCATTGCAGAAACCACTGTGTCAATCCATCTCATTGAGAGTCTTCCTCTTTTTTGCTGAATCTCTATTTTACCAAGCATGATATCCTACAAACACTAGAATATGTATTTGTGTAGTTGTTGTTGTTAGGTACCATCGAGTTGGTTCTGGCTCATAGCAACGCTATGTACCACAGAATGAAACACTGCCTGATCCTGCACCATCCTTACAATCTTTGTTATGCTTGAGCCCATTTTTGTAGTCACTGTGTCAGTCCATTTCATTGAGGGTCATCTGCTGTTCCACTGACCCTGTACTTTACCAAGCATGATAACCTGCTCCAGGGACTGATCCCTCCTGATAACATGTCCAAAGTATTTGAGACAGTCTCACTATCCTTGCTCCTAAGGAACATTCTGGTTGTACTTCTTCCAAGACAGATTTGTTCCTTCTTTTGGCAGTCCATGGTATAGTCAATATTCTTCACCAAGACCACAATTCAAAGGTTTCAATTCTTCTTTGGTCTTCCTTATTCATTGTCCAGCTTTCATATGCATATGATGTGAAAATACCATGGCTTGGGTCAGGTGCACCTTAGGCTTCAAGGTGACACCTTTGCTTTTCAACACTTTAAAGAGGTCTTTTGTAGCAGATTTGCCCAATGTGATGTGTCTTTTGATTTCCTGACCTCTGCTTCCATGGGTATTGATTGTGGATCCAAGTAAAATGAAATCCTTTAAAACTTCAACCTTTTCTCCATTTATCGTGATCTGTCTTATTTGTGTTGGTTATGTGGAATAATATATTGCAGCATTTTCATTGGATGAGTCAAGCTCTCAAAGATTCTGAACTATATTTAAAGTCATTACAGAATATGTACATAATTTGAGAGAAGATTTTGAAAAGACAACAAAACAAATACTGCCAAATACTGATTATCAAGCAGTTCATGGTCACGGAAGCATTAGAAAGAAACAAGTAAATGACAAAAATGCTCCAATAGTATCACTGAGTGCCGGAGATCAATTTTGCATAACCTAAAAGAAGGGTGAGAGTTTATGAAGTTCTTTCAAATACAATTCTTCCTTAGACAATGTGGATATACTGATGAAGAATGCATGAAGGCATTCAAGAAATTATTGGAGGCTTATCCTGGTGACTTAAATACAAACCTTTACTGGGAAGTATGACAATTTCATTCTTATATGATCTTGGTTCTAGTGCTGCTATAATGAAATACCACAAGTGGATGGCTTTAACAAACAGAAGATTATTCTCTCACAGTTGAGGAGGCTAGAAGTCTGAATTCTGGGTGGGAGCTCCAGGGGAAGTCTTCCTCTCTCTGTCGGCTCTGGAGTAAGATCCTTGTCGTCAATCTTTCCCTGATCGAGGAGCTTCTCAGCATAGGTATCCCGGGCCCAAAGGTGCTTCTTTCTTGGTGGTATGAGGTCCCCCTGTTTCTCTACTCACTTCCCTCTTTTATGCCTTAAAAGAGATCTAATCTTGTAGATTGAGTCCTGCCTCATTAACATAACTGCCACTAATCCCACCTCATGAACATTATAGAGGTAGGATTTATAACACATAGGAAAATCAGATCAGATGACAAAATTGTGGACAATCACACAATACTGGGAATCATAGAGTAGCCAAGTTGATACACATTTTTGGGGGACACAATTTAATCTATAACACATGATAACTAAGGTTACATATTCAGAAAGACAAACTTTACACATATAGGCTTGTATGATTCCACAATAGAAGATAAAATACCATTCGTAGTTCCCAATGTTGAAATTGTTTTAAACATATTGCTAACTTTAATGACCAAAAACCACACAACTGAATGTTCATTGTCATCCCTAAAGACTAAAGATGCTCAAAAAACCCTTGGAAAGACTCAATTCATTATTCTTATTATGTAAGGAAATAGATATTGTTTGCAGCTTAATTCTGATGAAGTCATTGACGAATATGTAAGAGCAAAGAACAGAAATATTTTTAATCATAATTTGTTAGCGATGAAAGACCTATCTAAAAATAAAATATAGTAATTTGTTGTAATTTAATGTAAGCTGATCAGTAAATTTTCTTTTATGACATCTTCTAATTTGTTCATTTATAATTATAGCATTTATTATGAAACAAGCATCAAAACTGAGCCGTTTAAAGAGAAATTGTCGAAAGTCAGTTTTTTGTTGTGGGAGATCAACAGAATTTTACATTAATTGTTGAAACAACTAAGTTCACTGACTCATTTTTTTGTTGTTCTAGAATACGTGAAATATTCTCTTTGTAGAAAACGTGGTGTATAATAAAAATCTTAGTACCCTGCATCCACTAAAAATTTATTTTGTAATCCAGTTCATCTCATTCCACTAAAATGGCAAATGCCACTCTTGCATTCAATTGCTAGTCATTAGAGAAATGCAAATCAAAACCACAATAAGATATCACTTCACACTAAAAAAATAAAAAATCACATTTAAAAAGAAGTTGCATCATGGATAGCCAAAGCATAAACACACACACACACACTCACACACATATATTTATATACATTTAAAAAAAATTTTTTTTTTTTTATATACACGTATATATATAACTCACATATCCTGTTCAAAAGGAAGAGTAAACAGAGGAGGGAGAACCACAGATTATCAGTATTTAGAGTCTTTGCGTGCCTTAAAGCAGCCCTGAATGAATGGATAAACAAAATGTGTTATATACGTAAAATGGAGTACCATTGAGGCACAAAAAGGAATGAAGTACTGATACATGCCACAATGTTGATGATCCTTGAAAATATGGTAAGTGAAAAAAGCCAGACATGAAATATCACATGTTGTATGATTCCATTTATATTAAATACATAAAAAAAAAATACATAGAACTGATAAATCCATAGAGACAGAAAGCAGATTGGTGGTTGCCAAAGGTTGGGGGTAAGGGAGACTAGAAAGTAGCTGTTTAATGGATATGAGATTTCCTTTTTGGCGATGAAAATATATGGAACTAGATAAAAATGGTAACTGTACAACATTGTGAATGTACAAAATGCCCCTGAATTGTTCACCTTAAAATGGTTTATTTTATGTTTTGTAAATTTCACTTAAAAAAATAATTACATAAAGATAAAGATGATTGAGTACAATGTTGAGTTATGTTATGGATAGGTTGTGCAATAAGAAAGAAGGTTGTTGAAAGCAATATTTTTCTCATAAGAAATTTTTTATGAGAAGGTCAATATAAAATTGTCCATGCCACCTGGGAGATGATACAGTAACTAAGATTTCATATAAACATGAAATTTTAAAATTTACATGTATGTGATTATCCCATCAAGTATGTTTTCTTCTGAAGCATTTTTTCATCACCTCTTTTTTCTTCTTCCTCTTCATCTTCCACTTCTTTATCTAGAGTAAATGGAATAGAGAAGACATGCCCAGAAAAGATGTATAATTTATCAGGAACTGTCAGAGAAAGAAGGCTTTAGGTTCATTCCAGAGAAATTCTGGGAATACTAGAAACTACAAACAACATTGCGATGCCACGTAAAAATCACATTTTGTCTATTCTGCTTGCGTGCGTTTATGAAAAGAGTACTTTCAGGACTTCAAAATTCTTGTAGATGACACTTAATCTTCCCATTGGCAGTACTCCATAACTCTTGAAAAATTTTACATTACATTTTATTTATTTATTTTGTGGGGGGAGAGGGCTGACTGGAACATGTGTTTGTTTAGGTTGTTTCTCCTCGCTAGTTTACTTAAATAATTTGGAGTTAAAAGTCTAGATTAAAGTGTTAAGGCTGCTAACCAAAAGGTCAGCAGTTTGAATCCACCAGGCGCGCCTTGGAAACTCTATGGAGTAGTTCTACTCTGTCCTGTAGGGTCACTATGAGTCGGAATTGACTCAATGGCAATGGGTTTGGTTTGGTTTGGTTTTCGATTTTCATGATCTTTTCTTATTGTTTGCGTTAAATTTCACATCTGCTCTATCAACTGTTGTTTAGATTCAAGTAAAACTTTAGAACTTAATTTCTAATACATCTTTCACCTTTTCAGAGTCCTAAATCTGTTCTTCTCTTGAATAAAGTACTTCCTGCAGTTATTGTTATTTTTTTAAGGAAAATATATGTGGAAGACATACTTTTTTCAATCTATCAAAGAATATCTTTTAACCTCACACTTGAGAGTATTTTGCCAAGGTCCAGATTTTAAATTACCTGTCTTATCCATTACAATTATGTGAATATTAAAATACTCAATAAATTCTAAGAATTAAAAAGGCAAAAAGAAATAAAATCTGGTCTCAAGTGATAATATTGAAAAGAGAGAGGCAGTGCTTTATTACTGTTGATATACCAAATGTTAGAAAAAATCTTTTAGCCTACAGCTTAAAAAAAAAAACCCAAAGTTGGAAGATTTTAATAATGTAATCAGAGTTTCACTGTTATTTTTGTGAACTGTTTGCCTGTCTGAGAAGTATACTCAAGTTAAATGTTTTCTTTCTTTGCATGTTATATTATTTCTTTGTGTATCTCAAAATTATTTCATAAGCAAGTGAATAATAATGAAGTGAATTTCATCAATACAGTTGGACAAGAGTAACAACTTTAAATTGTGGTTGATAGATTTAAGAATGATTACATGATAATTAATTACAAAATGGTGACACTAAATGCTAACAAATAAAATTTAATTAATCAATTTGAGTTGACTAATAAAAATTAATAGAGTAATTTTAGGCACTTAAAGGATGTCTTTTCACATTTAAATAGCTACAAGCTAAAGGATAATTCTTCACAGATTTCAGAAATACGAGTGTACTTTTATATTAGGTTTTGTAGAGCCTCAATATGCAAATATGCATTTTCTTGATTACTGAATTATTTATTTGAATTTTTCAAAGCTGTCAAAGTTATAGGGGAAAAAAAAAAGAGATTCTGCCTTCCTTGGAATAAATTATATTAATGTTTTATAATAAACAAACAAAGGGATTCAACCTCTTTGCCAGCCCCCTCCATTTTCTCCTCCCCATACTCACGTCTTTCAAACTGATCGAAGAGTTTTAATTCCCCTGGAATCCAGATTTCTGGATTTCATGGAAGTTGGGGTAACCAACATTGAACATAGCTCTTAGATATCCTTTTGAACCTTGAACCTCGAAAAAACTGGTTCCTAAAAGCCACTTTTGAGTTAAATAATGATTCAGATACCGTTTTGCTTTGGACATTGTACTCTTGAAAAATTCAGTCAGTTGTGGAAACAGACTGCAAAGGTCAGACTGGGAGCTATGTTTAGGGTAAATTGGTAATTATTTTAATTGTTTTTCAAGACAATGCTTATGAAAATCCCTCCTGACTACAAATATGTTTATCGGTTCTATTCTTACCCTTTTTATCCATGAGAATTCTGATAAAATTTGATATAAGAATTTTGGAAGCTCTTCTCATCTTTGGAACATTTCTGACACTCTAGTTGAAATGTTACCCCAGTTTCCAAATCATATATTTAATAAGCTTTAATCAACTTCTATTATTGGCTTAATATAATTTTTTTTAACAAAACACTCAGAAAATCTAAGAAACTGTTTCATTAAATTTTAACAGCCTTAATTAAATTAGCTATGTAAAATGCTCTTTTATTGAGACAAATTAATCATGCTAAGAAACGCATGTAAACTATCTGTAGTATGATATGATATATTAGTGGCAGAAAATCCCAGTTGGCTTTTGGAAAAACTGGCATTCTTAATCAGTCACAGCTGAACCATCAATTGTGCAGGATGAGATTATTCTATTTAAATGCACATCCTAAGAAATGGGTGTCTTCGTAAATGTATTCTCAGTCATGTACCTAGTTTTAGAAACATCAAATCAGGCTTCCTTTAAGAGAGTGCTTACACTCTGGAGTAAGGACTTAAAAAACCCTACACACATCATCTTGTTTAACTGCACTATTACCATAGCACTGATCAGATTCACTCAGAATTTGATGTTAAATTAAATTTGTTCTTTGCCCTTTCATAGTAAGTATTTAAATGACAAAAGGCAATTGTCAGAAAGTGTGGAAAATTCAATCAAGAACTTTGTACTGATGTTTTATATGGTCTAGGATTCAATTAAGTATGGAAATGCTTATAATTCCTGTGGGTGCCTACTTCCAGTTTCATTTTTATTATAAGAAAGAGAGAGAGAAAAAAGAGATTTTATAACTGAGGAAATAGGGAGAAAAAGATACCCACTAATGGATTTTATTTTATAGTGTATTAACACAAGTGCATAAATTTACCTAACAAACACTCTCTTTCTTAGACATTTCAAATATAAATGGTTCTAGTCTTCAATTTTTTTTTCTTTAGTCTTCAGTTTTTACTGTTTCGAACTCTGGCAGCAATGGGTGGAGAGAGGCAAGCTGGACAGAGCATGTCATTGAAAAATTTAAGGAAAAAAAATGAACTAAATATTGAAATGCCCTAAAGTAACCTTCAAATTCACTTCTAATAATTTATGGAAAAAAATAGCAGGTTGAAAAGCCTTTAATAAATGACCTTATGAAAACTGGATGTATTCAACAAGATTTTGTTGAACTCACCTTCACTCTGTTCAGATAATGATGCTTGTCTTTTTCCCTTAATTTCTTTTACATAAAGGTACAGTGGAGCATGTGCCCTTCTGAAAAAGTTATTACAAAATAGTTGAAGCGGACTTTTCTCAAGGAGTTTTATCACCTTCTGTTATGAATTGAATTGTGTTCCCACAAAACATGTGTAGAAATCCTAACTCCTATACCTGTGGAAAGGAGCCCTGGTGGCACAGTGGTTACGTGCTGTCTTAGTCATCTAGTGTTGCTATAATAGAAATATCACAAGTGGATGGCTTCAACAAAGAGAAATTTATTTTCTCACAGTCTAGTAGGTTACAAGTCCAATTTTAGGGTGTTGGTTCCAGGGGAAGGCTTTCACTCTCTGTCGACTCTGGAGAAATGTCCTTGTCCACAATCTTCCCCTGGTCCAGGAGCTTCTCAGGCACAGGGACCCCAGGTCCAAAGGACTTGCTCTGCTCCTCGTGCTGTTTCCTTGGTGGTACGAGGTCACCCAACTCTCTGCTTGCTTCCCTTTCCTTTTATCTCTTGAGAGATAAAAGGTGGTGCAGTCCACACCCCAGGAAAACTCCCTTTACCTTGGATCAGGGAGATGACCTCAGTAAAGGTAGTGTTAAAATCCCACCCTAATCCTCTCAACATAAAATTACAATCATAAAATGGAGGACAACCACACAATACTGGGAATCATGGCCTAACCAAGTCGATACAGATATTTTTGGGGGGACATAATTCAACCCATGGCACGTGCTCTGCTGCTAACTGAAAGGTCTATGGTTAGAACCCACCAGCCACTTGGAGGAAAGATGCCACCTGGAGACCTCTAAGAAACTGAGGAACTCCAGGGCTAGAGAAGATAAGAAAAGGATTTTCCTCCAGGGCTAATAGAGAGGAAAAACATTTCCCTAGAGCCAATGTCCTGAATTTGGGCTTCTAGCCTCCTGAGTTGTGACAAAATAAATGCCTGTTCTTTAAAACTATCCACCTCTTGTACTTCTGTTAGGGCAGTACTTAAAAAAACTAAGACATTCTCCAAAAAATAACTATTTTTCTCTGTTTTTTTCTCATTACTATCAAAAGACTTTGTCAAAAGCATTGTGAAACCATTGTCTACGATTTCACCATCACTGGCATAATAGAGGAAACTCTGCTGGTGTAGTGGTTAAGTGTTACGGCTGCTAACCAAAAGGTCAGCAGTTTGAATCTGCCAGGCACTCCTTGGAAACTCTATGGGGCAGTTCTGCTCTGCCCTATAGGGTTGCTATCAGTCAGAATTGACTCAATGGCACTGGGCTTGGTTTGGGGTTTGGCATAATAATAAAAAAAAAAAATTAGACTACAATAATTTCTTTATGCTGCCTGATATAACTTTATTTCCCTTAAGCTGTTCATTTATGAAAAATAAAGTTGTCTTCTATGTTTCTATTTCAGTAAACGTATTCCAGGGTAGTTTTTATAGGACCTATTCCAAGGACTATAAATTCTTCTGTTTTCTCTTCCTCCTCCTTACTTGCCTACTCCTTTCCTTTGTTACCAATTGATGCTCTTTTGTAAACATAATACCAGGTCAAAGTTTTGTTCAAATGCTCTTTAACATCTGAATCTTAATAAAACGCTAGGCATGATCTTCATATTAATATTATGTAATTAATATTACCACCACCCATCTATCAGTTTGTTGTACTGTTGTGACTCATGTGCTGCTACGATGCTGGAAATTATGCCACTGGTATTTCAAATACCAGCAAGATCATCCACATTGAACAGGTCTCAGTGGAAGCTCCCAGACTAAGACTAGAAAGAAAGGCCTGGTGATGTACTTCTGAAAATTAGCCAGTGAAAACCTTATGGGTCCCAATAAAACATTCTCTGACTTGCTTGCCTTGGACACATCCTCAATCCCCTAGAGGAGAACATCATGTGTGGTGAAGTAGAGGGTTAACGAAGGTGTGAGAGACCCTTGGTGAGATGGACTGGCACAGTAGCTGCAATAGCGGATTTGAACATGCTGGCAATTGCGAAGATGTTGGAGGATTGGACAACATTTTGTTTTGTTGTATATGGGGTTGCCTGAGTCAGAGTCAACTTGACAGCAAATAACAACAACAATCAATATTATAAATAGTGAAAGATCTTTGCATCATTTTTTCCAAAAAATAAACTTTTCTATTATTAACTATTGGCTATTTTTAATATTGAACATCACTCTGACATGAGTTAAATGAATGAATTAACACTGTCAGATAAAAATAAAAAAAAAATAGGAAAGTCTTGGATGCTGAAGCTACCAAAATATCAACTCTCCCAACACTCAAACACTCAAATCAAAGTTAAATAGCTTTCTATCTTTAATAGTCATTCCTAACTGCTTCACGGATATGGAGCAGCTCTCTGTGCAGACCCCTATCATGGCATTTATCACATGATATATTAACTACATAGTTATCTGCTCTCAGCAGTCTTTGAGACCATGTTCCTTGAAGGCAAGAATTGTGTCTCATTCCTTCCTGAATATATGGAGGGAGATCAATGAATACAGTATTTTAACACAAATAATGTTTGTCAACTGCACCCTCCCCCGCAAGATATTTTCATAAGTGCGCTATTCTAATTTTTTTACAGCAACATGCAATTTTTTTACAGACATGATATTTGCATAAAAATACAGTATATATTAAATGAGTGAATACAAAACTGAATCAATGATGGCCATGTCTACTGGCAGATATATTTTATGTTAGATTGCATTATTATTCCCAAGGATTATCCCCTTCCATGATCCACTTACCCACTTACACATCCTCACCCATTGCCTACAACCAGCTCATCCTTTGGTAGGAAATATTGATGCTGGGCTTGGTCCCACTAGTATTGGGCTTGGTCATGTAATATGCTTTGGTCAATGAAATATGAGTACATATAGTGTATGAAGTATCTAAACAGAAGCTTTAAACATAGTAGTTTCTGTCAGAATTCTACTTATAATTCCTACTGGAGAATATTTATGCGTTTAATGTGTAACATGCATGATCGATTCAGTGACATATACACCATATTGCTATCTATTGGATGTCTAATTGGCTCATTGCACAGTCCCGTTCTGCAGAGGCTCACCCTCCTCTTTCTGCTTTATCTTTCACAATCCTCTCAACCACTGGCCTCATCTCTATTACCCTTATAAAATTACAATTATTGTTGCTATCTTTACTGTTACCGTAGCAAATTTCTACTGCTCTTAGTTCTTTTCCCCTTGTTACTGAATTCTTTTCCTGCTTGTTCTACAAGTCTGCATTTTGTGCAAAAACAAAAACCGGTCTTTTGCAGATATTGTAAATGAATCAGAACATTACAGGATAAAGTAGTGGTTAAGAGCTCAAGCTTTGGGAAGAGTTGGAGATAGATTCTAATACTTCCACCATTGACCAGACCAGCGATCATGACAGAACTACTTAACCTCAAATATTACTCAACTTCTTCTACCCTACAAATTGTTGCAATATAGCACTAACTTCATGGAGTTTTCAATTAACCACTATATAAATCACTCAGCAACTAGCTTCTCTCAAGGGCAAGCAGTTTCTTGCCTCAGCTGCACCTAGCACCCAGTTGGACGCTTCTGTCACCTGTGTCGGAAACACTGGTGGCATAGTGGTTAAGAACTACTGCTGCTAACCGAAAGGTTGGCAGTTTGAATCCACCAGGCGCTCCTTGGAAGTCCTATGGGACAATTCTACTCTGTCATACAGGGTCTCTATGAGTCGGAATCAACTCGATGGCAGTGGGTTTCGTTTGGTTTTGGTTTGGTCACTTGTGTCAGCACTTCCTTATGCTCAACCTGAAGGGTGGGAACAGTTCTCATGCAGTGGCCCTATGGGTAAATTCTTGAGAAAGCTGACAAGAGCCAGTGTATAAGAGCTTCCTTCTTCCATTTCTTCTGTGGATGAGTTTCCACAAATTTCACAAAATCTTCTTGAAAACGTCAGAGTAGAATTGGCTGTTATTCAAAAGGTCAACAGGTTGAGTCCACCAGCGGCTCTTTGGAACCCCTATGGGGCAGTTCTCTGTCCTATAGGGTAGCTATGAGTCAGAATTGACTCAGTGGCAACAGGTTTTGGTTTAGTTTGCAAAGGAGAGGAACTCTCTTGGTCCAGTGCATAATTATTTTAGATTTTATTATTTTGCACTCATGTGTGCATTGTGTGAGTTTTTCTGTTGAGTCTTAAGAGGGCTTTCTTCTCCCTTGAGTTGAGACATTTTGGAGTATGTATATTTATTTTTTCCAGAGGTCTGAGAATTCTGGGAGTCTGGGCTATAAACAACAAAATTTTATTGCCTAACAGGGTCACTATGAGTCAGAATTGACTCGATAGCAATGGGTTTGATTTGGTTTTTGTTTTAATCAGCTAATAACAAAAATTCAGTTCCAAATATCTGCTCCTGCAGACTATAATTCAATAGGTTAACTGCTTTCATTTATTTTTCCTCCTTAATTCCTCCTTAAAGAATAGAAATTTGTGTTAGTCTATATATTATCAATATATCCCTTACAGAAAACAAGTCATGCTGTAGCTGGTAACTCCAGAACACAGTAGTAACTGCTAGAAAGCAACTATTTTATGTTTTGCAAATTTTTATTACTGCTTTTTTTATTTCATCAATTAATGGCATGAGAAATTATTGTAGTTTTATTTTACTTTTCTTAAATGTACGTACATGTCAGGAAGAAGCCAATATCTAAGGAACTAATTAATGAGAACTTATGAACATACAATTCTTGATCAAGTAACAAACTGTATTGAAATAAAGATCTACATGCATACATACAATATTAATAATATAGTTATTTTAATGATCTAAGCACACAACCCACACCAAACCCATTGCCATCAAGTCGATTCCGACTCATAGTCACCCTCTGGGACAGAGTAGAACTGCCTCACAGTGTTCCAAAGAGCACCTGGTGGATTTGAACTGTTGACCCTTTGGTTAGCAGCTGAACTCTTAACCACTACACCACCAGGGTTTCCAATCTAAGCATAGGGATTAATTAATTGTTTGAATTTGACGAAGGACTAAAGCTGACATCGTATGTAGAGCATACTTGTGAAATTAACATCTATAATTTGAGAAGTGATGGTGATACATTTTAATATACATTAAAACAACACAATATATGACATCTTTTTCTTAATAGTTATTTTTTACTCCTGCACTTTACCTTTTAATTTAAAATGATAGTATAAAACAAATAAATCATCTTTTTTTTTTCTGACAAACAATTCCAGTAATCAAGAAGCTCCTTAAATGTTGAAGGAAATTAAAAAATAAAACTTTTCCTGTAATTTTGTTAATTTAATGTTCTATGGTCTTCACTTTGAGAAATAAAACAAGCACAGGTTATTTTTTTTTTAAATAGAGAACCATTTAAATTACAGTCAGATCTAAAGATCCATGGTGCTTAAATACTTTAATTGATGATGAATAATAGTTATTATTCTAAGCTGATGAAAACACTAAGGGTAGTGCATAGGCAGGTTTCTCCCACTGAGGTATCGAGGTGTCTGTTAATTTGCCTTTTAAATATA
This sequence comes from Elephas maximus indicus, assembly GCF_024166365.1. Classification (NCBI taxonomy): domain Eukaryota; kingdom Metazoa; phylum Chordata; class Mammalia; order Proboscidea; family Elephantidae; genus Elephas; species Elephas maximus. The sequence continues at coordinate 135,624,667 of NC_064822.1, read as the reverse complement.
TTCTGGGAATGATGTTCTCTGGAAAATTGTCCAAATTAATCAGGTCTCTTGAATGTGCAGAAGTAAACGTCTTTATATTATATTCAAAGTACATTATAATTCTTGGTACCCAGAAAGCCTGTGATGAATATTACATTACCCACTGATCACTATAATATGAAATTAATTATTTAGTTTCTTAATTCCCCAGTCCTCCATATCCTAGTAATGACACCACCATCTCTCCAGTTACTCAAGCAAAATGGTTTTTGGTGTTATTTTTTATTATAGTCTTTTCCTTAATCTCTAATCCAATTTATGTGCAGTCTTACAGACTCTGGCTTCACTACATATTAAGAAAACCCACTTCTTTTCAACTTCATTGCTGCAATTCTAGTGTAAGTCATTATTAGCTCTCACCTGAACTGCAATAACTTTCCAGCTGGCTTTCCAGCTTCCATTCTCAATCCCAAACATAGCAACTATAGTACTCGAAGTTTAAACTATGCATTAATTATTCCCATTTGAGAATTCAAAGCAAACGCCTATCTTTGTTTATAAGGCTTTACATAATTTGGCAATTTTATTGCATTTCAGCTTACATGATAGTGAATACATTACAACAAATGCTGTCCTTGTGTGTGTGTGTGTGTGTGCTTTAGATGAAAGTTTATAGCTCAAGTTACATTCTCATACAAAATTTTATACACACATTGTTATGTGACTCTAGTTGCTATCCCTACAATGTGACAGGACACTCCCACTTTCCACTCCGGATTTCCTGTAGCCCTTTCTACCTTCTCACCTAGCCTCAGGACAAGAACTGCCCATTTAGTCTCTTGTATCTACTTGAACTAAGGAACACACTCCTCACGAGCATCATTTTATGTCTTATATTCCTGAAGAGTTGGCTTCAAGAATGGTTTTAGTTCTGGGCTAACAGAGAGTCTGGGGACCATGTCTTCTGGGGTTCCTCTCATCTCAGTCAGACCATTAAGTCTGGTCTTTTTACGTGAATTTGAGTTCTGCACCATACATTTCTCCTGCTCTGTTAGGGACTCTGTTGTGCTCCCTGTCAGGGCTGGCATTGGTGGTAGCCGGATACCATCTAATTCTTCTGGTCTCAAGCTGATGGAGTCTCTGGTTCATGTGGTCCTTTTTGTCTCTTGGGCTAATGTTTTCCTTGTGTCTTCGGTCTTCTTCATTCTCCTTTGCTCCAGGTGGATTGGGACCAATTGATATATCTTAGAAGGTCGATCGCTAGCTTTTAAGACCCCAGATGACACTCATCAAAGTGGGATGCAGAACATTTTCTTAATAAAACTTTGTTATGCCAATTGACCTAGCTGTCCCCCGAAACCATGGTCTCCAGATCCCCAACCCTGCTACTCTGTCCCTTGAAGTGTTCGGTTGTATTCAGGAAATTTCTTAGCTTTTGGTTTAGTTCAGTTGTGCTAACTTCCCCTGTATTGTGTGTTGCCCTTCCTTCACCTAAGACGATTCTTCTCTATTATCTAATTAGTGAATTCCCTCTCCCTCCCTCCCCACCCTCATAACCATCAAAGAATGTTTTCTTCTGTGTTTAAACCTTTTCTTGAATTCTTATAATAATGGTCTCATACAATATCTGTCCTTTTGCAAATGATTAATTTCACTCAGCATAATGCCTTCCAGCTTCATCCATGTTATGAGATGTTTCATGAATTCATCATTGTTCTTTATCATTGCATAGTATTCCATAATTTGTTTATCCATTCATGTCTGTTGATGGGCACTAGGTTGTTTCCATCTGTTTGCTATTGTGAACAGTGTTGTAATGAACATGAGTGCGTATATATCTATTCCTGTGACAGCTCTTATTTCTCTAGGTATACTCCAATGAGTGGGATTGCTGGATCATGTGGTACTTCTATTTCTAGCTTTTTAAGGAAGAGCCAAATCGATTTTCAAAGTGGTTGAATCATTTTACAGTTCCACCAGTATATAAGTGTTCCAGTCTCTCCATAACCTCTCCAACGTTTATAATTTTGGTTTTTTGGATTAATATTAGCCTTGTTGGAGTAAAATGGTATCTCACTGTAGTTTTTTTGATTTGCATTTCTCTAATGGCTAATGATAGTGAGCATTTCCTCATGTATCTGTTAGCTGCCTGAACGCCTTCTTTGGTAAAGAGTCTCTTCAAATCCTTTGTCCACTTTTTGATTGAGTTGTCTTTTTGTTGTTGAGGGGTTGCAGCATCTTGTAGATTTTAAACCCTTATTGGATATGTAGTAGCCAGAATTCTTTTTCTAGTCTGTAAGTTGTTTTTTACTCTTTTGGTGAAGCCTTTTTATGAGAATAAGTGTTTGATTTTTAGGAGCTCCCAGTTATCTAGTTTCTCTTCTGGTGTTTGTGCATTGTTAGTTATATATGTGTTCTGTTTATGCCACGTATTAGGGCTTCTAGCATTGTCCCTATTTTTTCTTCCATGATCTTTATCGTTTTATATATTTAGGTCTTTGATCCATTTTGAGTTATTTTTTGTGCATGGTGTAAGGTATGAGTCTTGTTTCATATTTTTGCAGATGGATATCCAGTTATGCCAGCACCATTTGCTAAAGAGATGGTCTTTTCCCCATTTAATGGACTTTGGGCCTTTGTCAAATATCAGCTGCTCGTAGGTGGATGACTTTACTTCTTGATTCTCAATTCTGTTCCACTGGTGTGTGTGTCTGTTGCCGTACCAGTACCAGACTGTTTTGACTACTGTGGTGGTACAATAGATTCTAAAATCAGGTAGCTTAAAACCTCCTGCTTTGTTCTTCTTCTTCAGTAATTATTTACTTATTTGAGGCCTCTTTCCTTTCCATATGAATTTGGTGATTTTTTTTTCCATCTCATTAAAAAATGTTGTTGAAATTTGGGTTGGAATTTATTGTATCTGTGGATCACTTTGGATAGAACTGACATTTTCACAATGTTGAGCCTTCCTATCCACAAGTAATGTATGCTTTTACACTTGTGCAGGTTTCTTGCAGTAGTGTTTTGTAGTTTTCTTTGTAAAGGTCTTTTACTTCTCTGGCTCAGTTTACTCCTAAGTATTTTATCTTCTTGGGGGCTATCGTAAATGGTATCGATTTGATGATTTCCTCTTCTAAGTTCTCTTTGTTGGGGTAGAGGAATCCAACTGATTTTTGTATGTTTATCCTGTATCCTGATACTTTGCTGAAAACTCTTATTAGTTCCAGTAGTTTTCTTGTGGATTCTTTGGGGTTTTCTCTGTATAAGAGCATGTCATCTGCAAATAGGGATACTTTTACTTCTTCCTTACTAATTTGGAAGCCTTTTTTTTTTTTTTTTTTTGCCTGATTTCTCTGGCTAAAACCTCCAGCACAATGTTGAATAAGAGTGTTAATAAAGGGCATCCTTGTCTGGTTCCCATTCTCAAGGGGAATGCTTTTAGACTCTCTCAGTTTAAGATGATTTTGGGTGTTGGCTTTGTATAAATGCCCTTTAGTACATTGATGAATTTCTGTTCTATTCCTATTTTGCTGAGAGCCTTTAACATGAATGTGTTTGGACTTGGTCAAAAGTCTTTTCTGCATCAGTTGACAAGGTTGTGTGGTTCTTGTCTTTTTTTTTTTTTCTTTAATGTGATGGGTTACATTGGTTGTTTTTCTAATGTTGAGCCATCCCTGCATACCTGGTATGAATCCCACTTGGTTGTGGTGAATTCTTTTTTTTTACATTGTTGAACTCTATTGGCTAGAATTTTGTTGAGGATGTTTGCGTCTATGTTCATGAGGGATGCTGGTCTGTAATTTTCTTTTTTTATGGTGTGTCTCTACCTGGTTTTGGTATCACGGATATGGTGGCTTCATAGAATGAGTTTGGGAATATTTCATCCTTTTCTATGCTCTGAAATACCTTCAGTAGTAGTGGTGTTAACTCTTCTCTGAAAGTTTGATAGAATTCTCCCGTGAATCCATCAGGGCAGGGGTTTTGTTTTGTTGGGAGTTTTTTAATTACCTTTTCAAGCTCTTCTTTTGTTATGTTTATTTAGCTGTTCTACCTCTGTTTGTATTAGTTTATGTAGATAGCATGTTTCTAGAAATTTGTGCATTTCTTCTAGGTTTTCACAGTTGTTGTAGTCCAGTTTTTCATAGTATTCTGTTACTGTTCTTTTAAGTTCAGTTGGGCCTGTTGTGATAGCACCCATCTCATTTCTTATTTGGGTTATTTGGAAAAGAAAGTATAGTTGGCTGCTGTTGAGTGGAGGGTTCTGAAATTGTCTGTGAGATCAAGTTGGTTGATTGTGGCATTAAGATCTTCCATGTCTTTATTGAGCTTCTTTCTGGATGTTCTGTCCATCACCAAAAGTGGTGTGTTGAAGTCTCCTACTATTATTTCTCTTTTTAGTGCTGTTAGAGTTTGTTTTATGTATTTTGGAGTCCTGTCATTTGGTGTGTAAGTATTTATTATGATTACGCCCTCCTAGTGTATTGACCTTTTCATCATTTTATAGTAACCTTCCTTGTCCTTTGTGGTGGACTTTGCTTTAAGGTGTATTTTGTCAGAAGTTAATATTGCCACTCCTGCTCTTTTTTGATTGTTGTTTGCTTGATATATATAGTCTTAGATGGCCAGGGTGATTGGAGTAGGCACAGGTATCTGGCTGTAGTAGGAGGTCATGTACTGAGAAAGGCAGGGGGCTGACGGCTGCCCCTGAGTGTCTGTGTAGAAGACATATCACTGTTTCCTAGAGCACATAGGTGGATGGGTTTGCAGACAGACTTTTGGCACCCAATGTTGTTGGATCTAAGGACTGGGAACCAAAAAAACACCACTTATTCTTGGACCCCTGTTGCAAGTGGCTAGGTGGAGTGGGTAGACCTACCAGTCCTCAGGCCCCTGATGTGGGTGGGAAAGGACCCTGCTTAATGGGCAGGGCAGAGTCAGTGTCTCAAATCTGTCTCTCTCTCTTATAGGTAATGCACTTGAAAATAGGCTTCAGGTAAAGGGGCAAAGGGGCTGTGCCTGCCTTGACTTCGTGGCTTTGGGGATCTGGCAGATTATTTTTTTTTCCCTGTTTGTTCATTTGTTCTCTCTGCAAAGCTGGGAGAATGACTCAGGAAGCTCAGCGGATCTTATTTCTGGCCCGGTGGAGCAGCAATCCCTGGAGCAAAATGGGATCCGGAGCAAAGTGGGGGGGGGACGGGTAAATGGGAGAGAGGTGCTTCCCAAAGGAGGAAAGTTTTTTTTTTTTTTTAATCTGCATGGTAGATTAAGCACTTGTCCTTACCTTTTGCCAATTGATTGCCACTTCTCCCTGATTCTGGAGGCTTGAGTAGACTCTTCGTTGCTCAGTTTTTCTCAATGTGGAAAATGAATCCTGAGTGCTACTTCTTCCCTCAGCCCACATGCTCCAGCCCATTCAGCCTGCAGGGTGCAGACCAAGTCAAGTCTGGCAAATCCTTTCTGCTTCTGAATGGTCTCTCCCCCCCTTCACTCCTTCCTCCACCTGCTGCTTAGTCTGACTCCTCAACTTTGTGTTTGATGTTCAGGGCTCCCAGATTGTCATATATAATCAACTCACTTGTTTTATTGGATGTTTGTTGTAAGAGGGACCACAGGAAGCATCTGACTACTCTGCCATGTTGGCCCCACCTCTTTATTCAAGTGCTGCCCTTTTTTTCTGTTCCTTGGACCTAATTTATTCCCACTTATGGATTATTCTCTCTGATCTTCAAATGTATGGGTTCTTCTATTCATCCAGGTTCCATTCTAATTGCTATCTTTTCAAATGATCTTTCATGGCCACCCCACCATGAGATGTCTCTGTTTTGTTTTCTTTGTAATACTTATCACTATCTGAAATGATCTTGTCTGTCCTGTTCAAAACTATAAAGAGTTTCTGGCACATAGCCTGCACTCAATAAAACGTTTGAATGAGTAAACTTAGTATATAATGAGTCTCACATAACAAGACCTTATATGGTACAAGAAAGTAAAAAGGCCTTAAGAGGTCAGACACCACCATGACTATTCAATCAAATCCAAGTATTCTTAAAAATCACAAGACAATCATTCCATTATTTCTTTCTTAGATAGAATGTTACGTAAAAAGATCATAGACCTTTGCATAGAAGGGAAGGACAGCACACAATAGAGGGGAAGTTAGCACAACTGGACTAAACCAAAAGCTAAGAAGTTTCCTGAATACAACCAAACATTTTGAGGGACAGAGTAGCAGGGACAGGAGTCTGGGGACCATGGTTTCGGGGGACATCTGTGTCAATGGGCATAACAAATTTATTAAGAAAATGTTCTACAACTCACTTTGGTGAGTGGCATCTGGGGTCTTAAAAACTTGCGAGTAGCCATCTAAGATGCATGAATTGGCCCCAACCCACTTAAAGCAAAGAAGAATGAAGAATACCAAAGATGCAAAGAAAATACTAGCCCAAGAGGCAGAAGTGCCGCATAAACCAGAGACTCCATCATCCTGAGACCAGAAGAACTAGATGGTGCCTGGCTACCACCAGTACTCACCCTGACAGGGAACACAACAGAGAATCCTTCACAGAGCAGGACAAAAGTGTGGAGCAAAACTCAATTCACATAAAAAGACCAGACTTAACGGTCTGACTGAGATTGGAGGAACCCATGAAGCCATGGCCCCTGGATGTTCTGTTAACCCAGAACTAAAACCAAGACCAATGCCCACTCTTCAGACAAAGATTAGACTGGACTATAAAGCATAAAATTATACAAGCAAAGAATGCGCACCTTAGTTCAAGAAGATACGTGAGACCAAATTGGTGGCTCCTATTTTTTTTATCTGGAAGGCAGGCTGAGAAGCAGGAAGGGACAGAAGCTGGCTGGATGGACATGCAAACCAGGGTGGAAAGAGGGAGAGTGCTGTCACATTACAGGGATTGCAACTAGTGTCACAAAACAATTTGTGTATAAATTTTTCTATGAGAAATTAACTTCAGCTATGAACTTTCACCTAAAGCGCACAATTTATAAAAAAGCAAACAAAGAGTATGGGTCTATTAGAGAATAGTGTTGGAGTAAATCAGTACAATTAATAAGTGCAACCAATATGATAAAACATTTATCAAATGCCTACTATGTGATACACAGTATTCTAGGCTCTAGGAACACAATGTTTCTTTCCTAATATGTGTGAAATAGGTGAAATAATTAAGGTTGTTTACTCTCAGCATCATTTTTACTTTCCTTGATGATTTTAACAATTCACAACAGAAACCACCAGCCTCTCTCCCTCTCCCAAAAATTATTATGAAACTAAATAGCTGGTTAATAATATAGTAACTAGGTAAACAAAACAAAACAAAAATTTTGCCCTCATGTCGATTCCTACTCATAGTGAACCTACAGGACAACATAGATCTACCCCACGGGGTTTCCAAGGAGCAGCTGTTGGATTTGAACTGCAAATCTTTTGGTTAGCAGCTGAACTCTTAACCACTGCACCACCAGGGCTCCTATATCTCACTAGGAAAGTACAGTTTGTTTGACCATACAAAGCCTATCTTTACAATGCCTGGCAGCTCCAACTAACTACACGCTTCAGTTAGGTAAAAGAGTCATGAAAGGAGACAAGATTTGCTTATTCTTACTGGCCTTCAAACTTTTATAAATTGAACATAATAACATTTTTTTTCTATACAACGTTTTCTTTTTTTTTGCTTGAAATAAAAAGTTAATCAGTATTTGAATCCATACAAAAATTTTTAAAAATTTTATTGTTCTGTTTCACTTTTATTGTTCCCTCTTATGTATTATCAGGAATAGGAAGGATGATCTTAATTTGTCAGACAATGTTAAGAAATATTTTAAGGAAAAAATATTAATACAAGTGACTAAAACCATCATTAAATAAAATGAATGTTAGTGTCATCCATGAAATTAAAATTGAGAAGGTTTTTTATTTTAAGAAAAAGCAATAACCCTAGGTTTACATAAACCTAACTTACTTTGCCCCCCAAAATATAGTATACATATGTGTAAATTGGGAAAGTTTAAGAATAATTTAACCTAAAAGGTAAATAAATGATTCCAAAATAGAAATCAACTTATTTATTTAATTTCTTATCAAATATTGTGGAATACTTGCTTTATTCCAGACATTATGCTGTGTACACAGAGCAACCACCGAGAGAGAAAGCATCAGAAAATATTCAAATTTTGTTTTTAATCAACAGAGCATATTTCAAATAACCATTTTCTGTATGTTAACTTACTTTACTCGCTTCACCACTCTTATAAAGCCATCAGCTTCCTGCAAAAGGCTGCATACACTTCACTTGTCTTTTAGTAAACCCATGATTGTAGCTCCTTATGTGATCAGCTACTTAATTGCACTAGTTTCCAAAACCATCTCCCCAGAGCTTCATTTTGAAGTATTTTTAGAATCTTTAATAAAAAATTATTGTCTTCAAAGGATTAGATAACTTAAACCTCGGGACAAGAAAGTATTTGAAATTTCTACCCTCTCCCAACTGTATTACCCAAATAATCACCTGAAATCATTGTTATGTGAACTCTGAAGTCTAAGCCTGGCTTCTTTCATGCAATTTTGTATATTGTTCTAAACAGTATTATTAATATTATTAGCTACTTTGCATTTTACAAATAGCAATGAGTGATTGTTTTGTTGCATAACAACGTTGCTAGTTGAGAAGAGTGGGTGGACCAAATCCAAATGGACTAAATTTGCACAACTGCAGAGTTCTCTTTAGAACCATTTGATTACTACCTGAGAGTTATGTAAAAATTAATTAAATCGTAGCATTTTTTGTCTAATTGACAACTACAATACATTTATTATGAGCAGAGAACTTTACATGCACAAACATAATATGAGTAGAGAACTTATATGCATATTTTGTATTTGCAAACAGAAGTTTACCTATAACAATGTGAAAACACATTAGTTTCTTATCATGATGGTTATAATTTACTTCTGAAATCTAGGTATAGCTCAAAATCATGTGGTATTATTTTAATTGTTGTTTTGATTTGCTTTTGTGACATGTCTTAGTACGGTACCTTAGAATCTAGAAAAAATGGAGTACAGTTTTTCATGAAGTACTCATTTCTCTTAATAATGATACACTTTTGCAAGATTCTGTATAGATTCAAAATCAAATTTTCAATCTTTTGCTTTAATTAGTATGTAGAAAGCCACTAGAGACAGATGTTTTCATCCTAACAATGATAACAAGCTAGATAAGCTAAAACATTAGAAATTTTTTAAAATCCATGAAGGCTAAAGAAGCAAAAAAAACCCAAACTAACTAAATTTTAATAAGTGATGTCTTTCTGAGGATAAAAGATTCTCACAGTTATAAAAAGAAACCTGCCAAACTTGTAAACAAATTTTTATTGTCAGCATGTTTACTGGCATGAGCGATTGGAATCCGGAGGTACTACAGACACAGGACTGTTTTCAACAAACCACCGGCACTTTCCCACAGGGCTTTCTAGTGCACAGAAGGGTGGGAAGCAGGGCAGGAGAGCTGAAGTAAGAAGCCTGCCTTCAGTGCAAGGCAGCAATCCACCAAAGGTCAAGATCATCCACAAAAACACACAGCTAACATCACAGTTAGTGGTGAAACATTACATACTTTTTTTTTCCCCATAAAATAAGAAAAAACTCCAGTAATTCCAGTTTCACCACTTCTAGTCAACATTGTTCTGGAAGTCCTTTCCGGCGCAATGAGACAGGGAGAGGAAATAGAAACACACGGGTTGAAAGAGAAATAGTAAAACTACTTTATCTGCAGACAGCAGAACTGTGTATGTAGAAAAATCCATAGTCAACAAAAACAAATACACAACTAACAACCAAATTTAACAAGTTTGCCAGACATCTATGAAAAACCTACAGCAAGCTTTATATTTTATTTCAAAATGTTGTTTTCCCTTAAGATCAGTACCAAGACAGTGGTCACTACTTGTCTTCAACATTGTATTCAGGGTATTAGACAGCACAGTAAAAAAAGAAAGGAAAGTACCAGCATTGAAAAGTAAGAAATAATATCGTTATCATTAGATTTCTAAAAACTGAAAATATAACCTTCACATCAATTAATAGAATTAAAAAGTGAGTTTTACCAAGTTTACTAAAATAAGGCCAATGCAGAGCAAATCAATTCTATATACACTCTCAAACACAAAATAAAGGTAAAAATTTCTTTACAATATCATTAAAAATATACCTTAGAAAAAGTTTGAGGTCTCTAAGCAAAAAAAATAATAAATAAATAAATAACATTATTTAGAGAAATTAAAGAATACCTGTACTAGTTTTTTTATTACTGCTAAAACAAATTACAGTTATGGAAGTCAGAATACTAAATCCTAGGGGCCACTAGCTTTCCTTGCCTTGTAATCCTTTCCTGTATCTTTAAAGCCAGCAGTGACCCTGCAAGTCCTTCTCACTTTCCATCACTCTGACACTGACTCTCCTGCCTTGCTCTATGACAATTTTTCTACCATGTTCTTTACTTGCTTTTAAGCTTTCATTAGTAGAGTCTTTAACATCTCCATTTTTACAAACAGTTTGCCTAAGGCAACCTAGGTTCTTCTGTCACACTCCTAAAAATTCTTCCATCTTCTGCCCCTTTCCCAATTCCAAAAGCAACTTCCACATTTTTGCACATTTATTAGGGTAGCATCCCACTTCCAGATGCAAAGCTCTGTATTACTTCCCTATCTCTACTTTAACAAAATACCACAAGAGTCATGACTTCAAAAAGACATATTTATTATCTTACACTTCTAGAGGCTAGAAGTCATAACATCAAAATATTTTCAGGGTTGTGTGATTTGCAGGGTCACTCCAAAGTATATAGCAAAGAAAAATGTATCAGTATTCATACGAGCACCAAGAGAAAAGTAGAAGAACCCAAGTAGTAGTATTATGATTGCCCAACATGATATCATCCAAATCATCAATATAATGAAGACTGTTCTATGGTATAGTCAGACAGGTCTCTAAATTCAGGTGGGATATACTCAAGGTCATACTTTGGCTCTCTTGGACTTGTTCTAATTTTCTTAAGCTTCAACTTGAACTTGCATATGAGCAATTCATGGTCTGTTCCCCAGTCAGCCCCTGGCCTCGTTCTGACTGATGGTATTGAGCCTTTGCATTTTCTCTTCCCACAGATGTAGTTGAGTTAATTCCTGCATATTCCATCTGGTGAGGTTCATGTGTATAGTTGCCATTTATGTTGTTGAAAAAGGTATTTGCAATGAAGAAGTCATTGGTCTTGCAAAATTCTATCGTGATCTCTGGCATTGCTTCTATCACCAACGCCATGTTTTCCAACTACTGTTCCTTCTCAAGAGTAGATTTTACTCATTGAAAAATAATTAGGGTAGACCATACAAGTTGCAGAATGACATCAAGGACGTCATACATGAAGAAAGCAAGAGATCATTAAAAAGACAGGAAAGGAAAAAAAAGATCAAAATGGGTGTCAGAGAGACTCTGCAACTTGTTCTTGAATGTTAAGTAGCTAAAGTGAAAGGAAGAAATGATGAAGTAGAAAAGCTGAACAGAAGATTTCTGAGGGCAGCTCGAGAAAACAAAGTAAGGTATTATAATGACATATGCAAAGAACTGGAGGTAGAAAGTCAAAAAGGAAGAACACTTTCAGCATTTCTCAAGCCAAAAGAACTGAAGAAAAATCCAAGCCTAGAGTTGCAAAAGTGAAAGATTCTACAGCGAAAACATTAAATGACATAGGAAGCATCAAAAGAAGATGGAAGGAGTACATAGAGTCACTATATCAAAAAGAATTGGTCAACGTTCAACCATTTCTTGAGGAGGCATATCAGGAACTGATTGACGGTACTGAAGGAGGAGGTCCAAGCTGCACTGAAGGCATTGGCAATAAAGAAGTCTCCAGGAATTGATGGAATACCAATTGAGATGTTTCAGCAAACGGATGCAGCACTGGAAGCACTCACTTTTTATGCCAAGAAATTTGGAAGACAGCTACCTGACCAACTGACTGGAAGAGACCTATACTTAGTCCTATTCCAAAAAAAGAAGATCCAACAGAATTTGGAAATTATCTAATAGTATCGTTAATACCACACGTAAGTAAAATTTTGCTGAAGATCTTTCAAAAGTGGCTGCAGCAGTACATAGACAGGGAAATGCCAGAAATTCAAGAGAGATTCAGAAGAGGATGTAGAAAGAGGAATATCATTGCTGATGTCAGATGGATCCTGGCTGAAAGCAAAGAATACCAGAAAGATGTTTACCTCTGTTTTATCGACTATGCAAAGGCATTCAACTGTGTGGATCATAACAAATTATGGATAAAAAATATTACAAAGAGTGGGAATTCCAAAACACTTAATTGTGCTCATCAGGAACGTGTACATAGATAAGAGACAGTCATTCAAACAGAACAAGGGGGTATTTTGTGGTTTAAAGTCAGGAAAGGTGTATGTCAGGGTTGTATCCTTTCATCATACTTGTTCAATCTATATGCTAAGCAAATAATCAGAGAAGCTAGACTACATGAAAAAGAACGGGGCATCAGGATTAGAGGGAAAATCATTAACAACCCGCGTTATGCAGATGACACGGAAAGTGAAGAGGACTTAAAGCACTTACTGATGAGCATCAAAGGCTACAGCCTTCATTATGGATTACATCTCAACATAAAACAAAAATCTTCACAACTGGACCAATAAGCAACATTGTGATAAATGGAGAAAAGATTGAAGTTGTCGATGATTTCATTTTATTTGGGTCCACAATCAACATCCATGGAAGCAGCAGGCAAGAAATCAAAAGACACATTGCATTGGGAAAGTCTGCAGCAAAAGATCTTTAAAGTTTAGGGAAAAAAAAAAAAAAAAAAAGGTGTGCCTGACCCAAGCCATGGTGCTTTCAATCACCTTACATGCATTTGAAAGCTGGACAATGAACAAGGAAGACTGAAAAATTGTTGCCTTTTAATTATGGTACTGCCAAGGAATATTGAATATACCATGGACTGCCAAAAGAACGAACAAATCTGTCTTAGAAGAAGTATAGACAGAATGCTCCTTTAAAGCAAGGATGGTGAGGCTATACTTTGGACATGCTATCAGGAGGGATCAGTCCCTGGAGAAGGACATCATGCTTGGCAAAGTAGAGGGTCAGCGAAAAACAGGAAGACTCTCGATGAGATGAATTGACACAGTGGTTGCAACAATGGGCTCAAGTATAGCAACAATTTTGAGGATGACACAGGACCAGGCACTGTTTTGTTCTGTTGTACGTAAGGTTGCTATGAATGAGAACCAACTCTAGTGAATCTAACAACAATATATTCAGACAAACAGAAAACAGCAGTGAAAATGAACAATGAATAAAGCTTAGTGTTATGAATCGAATCTCTCTCCCCCAAATATGTGTTGTAATTATTAACCTCTATGTTTTTTGGGTTTTATGCCTATGGTGGAAACCCTGGTGGCATAGTGGTTAAGTGCTGTGGCTGCTAACCAAAGAGTCAGTGGCTCAAATCCTCTAGGCACTCCTTGGGAACTCTATGGGGCAGTTCTACTCTGTCCTATAGGGTCACTATGAGTCGGTATTGACTCAATGGCACTGGGTTTGGTTTTTTGTTTTATGCCTATGGTTATAATCCCATTTGGGAATGGTTGTCTTTATTATGTTAATGAGACAGACTTAGTGTAGGGTATATCTTGAGCCCCTGTAGTTAAATGCTCGGCTGCTAACTGAAATTTCAGAGGTTTGAACCTACTGCTCTTCGGGACAAAGATATGGCATTTGGCTTCCATAAAGATTTATAGCCTTGGAAACCCTATGAGGCAGTTCTACTTTGTCCTACAGTGTTGCTATGAGTTGGAATTGAATCGGGGGCAGTGAGTTTTTTGGTTTGGTGTTTTGGACCAGTCTCTTTTGAGATATAAAAAGATTAAACAAACAAGCTAGCAAACAGAGATAGGGTAAGAGAGATGCCAGCCACATGAAGATCTCCAAGGAACTAGGAAACAGAAGCTGAAGAGATAAGGACATTCCCCCAGAACCAATACAAAGAGAAAGGCTTCCCCTAGAACTGGTACCCTTAGTTCAGACTTCTAATCTCTTAAACTGTGAGAAAATCAATTTCTGTCTGTTAAAGCCATCTATCTACTTGTGGTACTTCTGTTGTAGTAGCACTAGACAACTAAGACACTAGCAAACATAATGTAGTAGCATAAAAGAATTGAGACACAAAAGTATACCTTATGCATTGATTTCATGTTACATAAAGGTTTTCTTTTTTTTCTTTTAATGGTCAAATTAATTTGTGTTGTTAGAAGTAAGGGAATAGGTTACCTTTAAAAGGGTTGCCCAACCCATTGCCACTGAGTCAATTCTGACTCATTAACTCATAGCAACCCTATAGGGCAGAGTAGAACTGCCCCATAGGGTTTCCAAAGAGCAGCTGATGGATTCAAACCACCAATCTTTTGGTTAGCAGCCATAGCTGTTAACCACTGTGCCACCAGGGCTCCAGAATCAGTAAAAAGGAAAAAAAAAAAAGAACTTCAGTTAAATTTTAATTCCAGATAAATAATGAAAAGGTATTTTAGTATAAAACCAAAAAAAAAAAAAAAAACCCAAACCCATTGGCATTGCGTTTGTTCTGATTCATAGCAACCCTAAGGGACAGAGCAGAACTGCCCCATTGGGTTTTCAGGAGCGACTGGTGTATTCAAACTGCTGACCTTTTAGCATCTGAGCTCTTAAGCACTACACCACCAGGGGTTGGGTCGGAATCAACTCGATGGCAGTGGGTTTGGTGTAGGTACTAAATATTGCATATTGTCTTTTGTCTGAAAACCTTACTTTGGGAAGATGTAGGTCATGGGGATTGTAAAGGGGCTTGAAAGGAAAGTATGTGTTACTGGAAATGTTTAATTCTTGAGGGAATGTGTTTTGTTTTGTGATGATTCACTGAGCTATATACTTATGAACTACACATTTGTATCCTGTGTGGTTTTCTGATATGTGTTTAACTTCGTAAAAATTACATATATATATATATATGTTTTAAATGTAGCGGGTTCACTGGAAATATTCAAAGAGAAGATGGACTTGGTAGGTAAATTAAAGAGGCGATTCAAACTTAAAAAGTTGGTAAGATTCCAGAAAACCTCATTTAATTTTGTGCAAAGTCAATATTTCATGATTTCTTACAAGTGTTTATAATAAAGAAGTTCTAATAATTGTGTTTTTGGTTCTGTCCTTCTACAACTCACTAGAAACACAAGAGGTAATTCTTTATTAAAAACAAATCCAATTCACTATTCTTTCTTTCTTTCAGTAAATTAGGTTTAAATTTACTAAAATAAATTACAATAAACTGGCATTCTTTTTCAATCAATACTGTTTTTTAGCAAATGTTAGTAAGCTTGACTAATCAATTCTCTATTCTGTAAAAGCAACTAACTGATGGAAACAAGCCTTTACTTGCTAATTACACTTGACTAAATTAGCTCATATAAGCCCCCTGTGAGGTAAGAAAATAAGCATACTTCTCACTTCACAAATGAGAAAAGGGGTACAAATTTATTAGACCATTTCCCTGAGACCATTAAGCAAGTCAATTGAAGAAGCAATATTTGAACCAAGGGTCTGAATTCTTTCCAAAACCAAACCAAACCCATTACCGTGGAGTCCATTCCATTTCATAGCGACACTATAGGAGATGGTAGCACTATTGCCCCATAGGGTTTCCGAGGATGTGAATCTTTCTCCCGCGGAGTGGCTGGTGGGTTTGAACCACTGACCTTTCAGTCAGCAGCTGAGCGCTTAACCACTGCACCACCAGGGCTTCTTGAATTCTTTCACTAATCTTTTACTGACCTGTGTTTGAGTCTGTCTTTTTTCTGCATTTAAAAGTTAGAAGTCAAGCAAGTATTCTTTTGTACAAAAGGTGCTCTCTATTCATGTGAACAGTTGAAATATTCAAAAGTAATTAAGCAAAAAATGTGAACATAATCTCAATTTTTTATCTGAATGAATGTTTAGCCTACATAAAATAAATGCTTTGGGAGACTCTTTTTCTTATCTAACTTCTGAATCAACAAGAAGATGCAAGTAAAATGTCACTACAGTTTTTGCTGCAAATTAAACTTAAAGGGCCAAATTTAGCAATTATTGATGAAAAATTAATCCCTGTACTCATTGTGCTTTGTGTATTTATCTGAATTATCTTAAAGCTTCACTAAATCTGTTTTCAGAATATTTGTGGAAGGCCAAAAATTTTTAAATGGTCAAGTTTAGAATTGAATATGTATTGAAATCTAATCTAAGTACACAGTTTTTTTCCAGAAAATTTAAAAAATGTAGCAAAGTATCTCGAGAGTAATAATAGCTGACATTTATTGAGATTTATGAACACACAAAGCATTATTTTAAGGTCTTTTCATGTATAATTTTATTTTATTCTTTCCATGTCACTATTACTATAGGGAGCTCTGGTGATGCAGTAGTTAACCATTAAAAAGTCAGTGGTATAAACCCACTAGCCACTCCACAGGAGAAAGTTGTATCAGTCTACTTCCGTAAAGACTAAAGATTGGGGGAAAAAAATGTTGCTGTCGAGTCAATTCTGACTCATAGTGACCCTATAGGACAGAGTAGAATTGCCCCATAGGGTTTCCAAGGAGAAGCTGGTGAATTCAAAATGCTGACCTTTTGTTTAGCAACCAAGCTCTTAACCACTATGCCAATAAAGATTACAGCCTTGCAAATCCTATGGGGCAGGGCAGTTCTACTCTGGAACCCACTTGATACAACCTGTTTGGTTTCTGGTTATTGTTAATTACCGTCTAGTTGACTCCAACTCACAACTCCATGTGTACAGAGTAGAACTGCTCCATAAGATTTTCAAGGCTCCAGCTTTTTGGAAGCAGATTAACAGACCTGTTTTCTGAGACACTGCTGTGTGAGTTTGAACTGTATCCTACATCACTATTTGTTGGATCCTATTATTTTCTCTATTGAACAATGAGGACGTTAAGGTTAGGAAGTTTAAAGCCTACTTTAATCTCCTGTTCAACTACTTAGTAGCTGAGTGATTGTGAAAAATTACTTAAATCTCTGTTTTCTCATTTGTATCATTGGGATAATAATTGTTTACATCACATAACTTTTTTGTTCTTAATTATTTAGCACTTACAAAATTCTTAAATCATTGTTCTAAAACATAGTAAGCATTCAGTAAAGATTAGCAATTATTACACTCTATTGCCTTCCAATCAATATCTTTTCAAATAAGACGTATTTTCTATAATCCAAGTTTACCATAACAAAGACCCAGAGATACTTGCTTATTTTATTTTATATTGTTGAATTGCTTATCCTCTAACAATTTCTCACTCTTCCTTACTAACAGAACCCCAAATTAGTTCAGTGCAGTAACATGCCAAGCCAAAACTACTGTCTTCTTTGGAGCCCTGGTGGCACAGTGGTTAAACTTTCGCCTGCTAACCAAAAGGATAGCAGTTCAAATCCACCAGTCACTCCTTGGAAATCCTGTGGGGCAGTTCTAGTCTACCTTATAGAGTGGCTATCAGTTGGAATCGACTTTACAACAACGGGTTTGGCTTGGTTTCAGACTCCCTTACAGCTAAAGTAGTCATGTGACACAGTTCTCAGCTGTGAGATGTAAGGTGAGGATATCTAAAAAGTTTTGTTTCCCCCAATGGGGGTTCAATCCTTATTTGCTTCCCCTTTCTATCCTCCTTTGTCTTATAACATCAATATGAGAATTAGAGCACCAAGGGCTATCTGGAGACCATGAAGCATTAGGCATGGAAGTAGAATTCAACACACTAACGATAAAACAAAACAAACAAAAATCCAGTTGCTGTCAAGTTGATTCCTACTCTTAGTGTCCCTGTAGGACAAATTCGAACTGCTCCATAGGACTTTCAAGGCTGTAAGTCTTTACAAATGCAGACTGCCACTTCTTTCTTCAGGGAAGAGCTGTTGACCTTTTGGTTAGCAGCCAAGCACTTAAGACTGCACCACCAAGGCTCCTCACATTAATCATGGTGAAGTAAATATATAAAAAATCATGGGTCTTCAGTTGCATCACTGAGCCAGACAGTATGATTTACTCGACCATGTATCTTTTGACTTCTCTTCAGCAATTCAAATAAACTTCCATGTTCTATGACATCCTGCTGAATGCACTAATAACAGATTCACTGGGCAAGCTGACCAATGACTGAAGAGTGTTAGAGCTACATGATTAAATTTTTTTTATTTCCCTTAAGAGACCCCCATAGGTAAATCTTCAATCATATTAAAGTTAAAAATAATGATTGGTGATAATATTTGGTAGCAGTTCAAGTAACTAATAGACAGACTGTGGATATACCATTAGTAATTAAACTATTCAAGGGCAGTTCTCCCAATCTGGAGAATTTCCCATCTGGAAATCAGCACTGTCATCTCCTGCAAATGGAAGTGAATGATCCCTTAGAGTTATCTAATACAGATTTTTTAATTCAGCAAGCCTCATGTGATATATAAATTGCATGAGTGCCCGTACACTTGACCTCTCTGCCAGTTTTATAAGACAATATTATCCTTATCATCCATTTCAAAACTTTTAAAATTAATTCTAAGGAAAGAATGGGCTTTTTCAATTAGATTTTCTTAGAAAGGAATGATCATTTTATAGAAAGCATTTATTAATTAAAATTATAGTCTTCCAAGGAAGCTGTTCCCAAATCAGAATATTAAATACTTAATGAATTCTTTCCTACAGGGTTGTAAGTACAAAGTAGTTCATCTTGTTCCCCTCTAAAGAAGGTAACTTCCTTATATATTTGAAGCAAAAATACTGCCTTCATAGTTCCACTGTGGAAGAACATATGTGAAGTTCAAAACTTTTTTAACTTTTTTTTTTTTCCCCCTGGGCTCTCTACCACATTATTGACTGGAAAGGCATTTTTTGTTTGTTTTAAAATTATGACACTAATGTAGCAACCATCCCAGACCCAACCAGATTTTCAATGTTTTAAATTTATTTATATTTGTTTCAGAGATTTTTTTTTTTTTCAAAAACTGAAATAGTTCAGAAGTAGTTGAAGTCCCCATATATACCTCTGAATATATTCAACTCCTATTAAGTTTTTAATATCTATATCTATTAATGTCATCCTGAATTCAGACATGAAACTTCTGAAGCAGTATTGATTATTATTTACTTGCAGCAAATAATTTTGCTGGTTTTCTTTTGTTCCAATCTTTACCCCTGAGATGACACAATGAGAAAGCCATGTCATTCTACATATAAGGGTGTCGATTGTAGACAATAGACCTTCAGAAAATGAATCTGGATGTTTACATAAGATAGAAAGTTAGCTAGATATTCACCTCCCCTTCCGCAAGCATCTCCTTGAAAACATAATGGGAAGAATCCTGGGTCCTCATACTTTGGAATATAAATAAACGTCTCCAGGGAATAATAAGCTCAGTACATCCATCCATAAACCTGAAAATTACCCTCCCTTGAAATGTAAAACATACCTCTCCATGGAGTTCTCACTACCTATTCAGTCATAAATTAACTTCTAAGGCTTGTCTTTTAGTCAAGGTCCCAAGCTTTAGTAAGGGTTTCTCAGAAACTCTGTGGAGAAATATGAAACCATTTTATCTACGGTTCCACAGCTTCCTCGTTCCTTCTTCTTAAGAAGTAACCATGATTCTGAAGTTACCATGTATTCTTTTAGTGTATGCATTTAGATTTAAAACCAGTAAAAACTATTTCAGATCTTTCCATTTTATCAATTTTACTTATAACTCTCAAACAGAGTTCCTGAGCAATTAAAAGGGTTAGAAGAACTCCAGATTGAGAAGGGAGAGTGTTGATATGTCCTGGGGTTGTTAACCAATGTCACAAAACGTGTCCGCTTAATGAGAAACTATTTTTTTCTGTAAACCATCTAAAGTACAATACAAAAAATAAAAGCTTTTAAAAAAGGGTTAGAACATTTTTTTCATTCCCTCCCATTACTAGAAAGATAAGCACATTATTGAGCTTTTTGTTCCACGAACATAGTCTTCCTAGAACAAATATTTCTCATCTCTCTATAACTCACTGATATACTGTCAAAACTAGAGATTTTTTTCTAAATAGTTTGTGAACAAAGTGTTTATGTTTGTGCAGTAGACAGCTCCTGAAATGGCTCCCAGTAACCCCTACCTCACAGCATTCATGCCCTGTTTAATCTCCTTGTGTAGTATGGACTTTCTGACTTGCTTCTAATGAACAGAATACAGTAAAAGAGATGTGATAAGACTTCCAATATTAGGTTACAAAAAATGGTTACTGCTGTCTTACTTTCTCTCTCTTACTCTCTCTATTACCTCTCGTTTGCTTAATCTGTTGAAGCCAGCAGCCTTATCATGAGCTGCCGATGGGAGAGCCTATGTGGCAATTAACTGAGGGTGACCTCAGACCAACTGCTCATAAAGACCCGAATCCTGTCAACAACCATGTAAGTGAACTTAAAACCAGATCATTTACCAGTCAAGCTTCAAGATGACTGCAGCCATGGCTGACAAATTGATTATAGCCTGTGAGAGATCCTGAATCAGAGGACCCATCTAAACCACAGCTGATTTCTAACCTATGAGATCTGTGAGGTAATAAATGTTGCTTTAAGCCACTGAACACCAGGGTAATTTGTTACAGAACAATGGATAAGAAATGCAGATTTTGATACTAGAAGCAGGATGCTGCTGTAACAAACACTAAAAATGTGGGAGTGGCTTTGGAAATGGGCGATGGGTAAAGGCTAGAAGGATTTTGAGGAGCGTGATAGAGTTATCCCAGATTGCTTTGCAAAGACCATTGATAGAAATGTGGGCTTTTTGGACTTTGTTAGTACATACTTGAAATGAGGAACATGTTATTGATCACTGGAGAATGATATGTCCTTGTTATGTGATGACAGAAAACTTATCAATCCCATTCATCTTCAGTTATGTGAGAAGCAGAACATGTGCCTAATGAGCTTGATGACGTAACAATGGTAATTTCCAAGCAAAGGGTCGAATGTGCTTCCTGGCTTCTTATTGCTGCTTATAGTAAAAAGAGAGACAAATTGAGGAAAGAACTATTAAACAAAGAAGATCTCACAGGATTTGAAAATTTTTAGCATTTCCAGAAGAGATGCTAAATTAAGAGATGTCTTCTGAACTGTCATGCAAGTATGACCTAGAAATAAATCAGACCTGTAACAACACACCCTTTTGTTGAGACTTCAGAAAAATTGAAGAATTAGCTATTATTTTATTCAGTACAATGAAATCTTTAAAGAGATTAATGGTGTGCCATACAGATACTTTCAATCAAACAATAGGCCTCCTGGGAAGATTAAGGATGCTGTTCTTCCATCATCTCTAGGTGCAGAAGAGATTATTTTGAAGAAATTTGTAGATGCAGTTCTTATCTAATGTAGAATCTAATTTTATCTAATGTAGTGAGATTCACAGAAGCCCATAAAGTTTTTAGAAGACGATATCTTCAGAAACACAGCCCACTTGGACAAAATTAAAAGAGGCTGCTGGACCCCAAAAATTCTACCAGCAGGAAGTTTACTGAGCAAAGACATCATTCATAGAAAAGAAATATGACTCATAAGGCAATATAAACAGTCAAAAAGATGAAGTTAAGAACCACAGGGAATTTTTCACAGGCTTTGAAACCTAATAAAAGTTACAGCGTTTACCAGGTGTATTTCAGAATTGTTATGGACCAATGAGATCTTTGTGCCTCTCATTCTCCCCATTCTGAACAAGAATGTATATAGTTGTTATCTTATGCCTGTCTTATCACTGTAGGTTAAGTGCACGGGGGGCAAGTAAAGTGTGTCTCTTTACTGTCACGGATCTATACATCTAAAGGAACTCTGCTCTAGGAGCTATAATTAAGGAATTACACCAAAGGAGGCTGATCCTTACCTGGACCTGATTTAGATGATTAGATTTGGACACTGATCTGATATTTTAAAAGGGTGATAATTTTGCAGACTTCAAAAAAAAAAATCTTTTTTTTTTTTTTTTTTAAGACTTTAGGAGGGATTAATGAGTTACCTCTAGAAAGATTATGAATTATTGCGGAACAGGGGAGGAATTGTGGTAGACAGTTCTGATATTGTTCTCAATAATCCCTTCCTCCTGGTAGTCACACCAATGTGTGATTCTCTTGCCTTAAGTGTGAGTTATGCCTAGTGACCTTCTTCCAATGAATATGGCAAAAGTGCTGAGATGTCACTTCTGAGATTAGGATACAAAACACTATGATCTCTGTCTCATACCAACTCACTCGATTTCTCTGTTTCTTGCTTGTTTCTAATGGAGCTAGTTGTCATATTGTGAGTTGTCCTATGAAGAGGCACACATGAGATTACGATACAAAACATTATGATTTCTGTCTCATACCTAGTCACTCTATTTCTCTGTTTCGTGCTTGTTCTAATGGAGCTAGTTGTCATATTGTGAGTTGTCCTATGAAAAGGTACACATGACAAAAAACAAAAGCAAAAAACTGAGGACAGCCTCTGTCTCAGAGCCAGTAAGCAACTGAAATCCTACCAACAACCACACAAGTAAGTTTGAAAGCAGGTCCTTCCCCAGTCAAGCTTTGGAATGGCTGCCATCTTAGATGATCACTTGATTTCAGGATATCAGAAACTCTGAAGCAGAAGATCCATTTAAGCCGCACTGGGTTCTTTACTGGAAACCCTGGTGGTGTAGTAGTTAAGTACTACAGCTGCTAACCAAAAGGTCAGCTGTTCGAGTCCACTAGGTTCTCCTTAGAAACTCTATGGGGCAGTCCGACTCTGTTCTATAGAGTTGCTATGAGTTGGAATTGACGGCAGCAGATTTGGTTTTTTTGGTTGTGTTCCTTACCTATAAAAACTACAAGATAATAAATGTTACTTGGTAAACAACTATTTTCTGAGATAATTTGGCATACAGCATTAGGTAACTACTATGTCACTAGATGGTTTTAATCATATTTAAAAACATCTATTAGCTATATGTATTATATCTATATTTTTCAATTGAGGGGATGACTTTCCAAATACTTTAAATTTGTAACAATTCATGTTTTTGTTAACCAAAGGAAAGGCCTGTTTTAAGCTCTGAAACTTCATTTTTTTATATCAAAACTGAATAAATTTCATTCATAATCCATAAATTGCCTATGGCATTGAAGTAATCGATAAACTGAATTTTGCCATGGAAGTTGAAATAAGTTTAAGCAATTTAACTAATTTGGAGACAGTATTTTTATTTATTTTTATTATGCAAGTACTTTCTGGCTGAAAAAAATTCTATTTAACAAATGATATTGTTTCTTGTTTCAGGGGAATTTTAGTGTTTGCGATTCTAAAATACATCTCCACATGTACCAGTACCCCAAGATCCCAGCACCCTGATATTGGAGTGGAAAATTTGCAAATGCTGAGAATTCCTAATTCTCTGAAGATTTGCTTCTCTTTCAATGAACACTTGTGTCTAAATTTGTGTCAGTCTTTCCTATGGCTGCAGGATATGAAGGCCTTTTTAAATGCTACAAAGCAGCCACTCTGCTACTATCAATGCTTTTTAGGTGTAGATTAATAAAACATGGTAGGCCCTGGGTGGTGTAAATGGTTAAGTGTTCAACTACTAACTGAAACGTTGGTGGTTTGAACCCATCTATAGGTGCCTCAGAAAAAAGCATTGGCAATCCGCTTTTGAAAGGTCACAACCTTGAAAAACCTATGGAGAGTAGTTCTACTTTGCACACATGGGTTTGTCATGAGTTAGAATTGATTCGATAGCAACCGGATTAGTTTTTATCTAACCCTGTAGGATAAATGAAACCCTGGTGTTGTAGTGGTTAAGGCTTCAGCTGCTAACCAAAGGTCAGCAGTTCAAATCCACCAGCCGCTCCTTGGAAACCGAATGGGGCAGTTCTGCTCTGTCCTGTAGGGTCACTATGAGTAGAACTCGATGACTACGGGTTTAGTTTTGTTTTGGTAGAGGATAAATGCTTTGATACTCTGATGGAAGTTTCAGATTACTAAACTAACACAGCAAATCTGGAAGATTGTTTATTTCCATGAAAAAGAAAGGAAGAAAATAAATAGATATTTAGTTATTTATTATTATTTTCCAGAAACAGATTTTCTTATTTCAGTTTCACAATACTTCTTTGATATAGTTTTTATCAATCCCCTTTTACAAAGAAATAAAACAAAATAAATAACTTTGGCTAGTAATGGTAAAAATGAAATTTGAACATAGATCTGTCTGACAACTAGTCAATTCCTAGCCCATACTCATCCAATAAATCAGTGGTTCTGAACATTCTTGGTCTTGTTACACATTGTAAAATACTATAGTTTATGGTTGCTCATCATTATTTTACTTTTCACTATTCTGTTCTTATTTGAATAGAATTTACTACCATGAATGATTTTCCATAACATTGTGAGTCAAGGTTCTCATTTAAGTAAACAGGGAATTTTTTTTTCTTTTTTATGTATTGATATTTTATCATGCCTTTTATTTGGTACATAATGCAGCCCTGGTGGCGCAGTGGTTAAGAGCTCAACTGGTAACCAAAATGTCGGCAGTTTGAATCCACACTAGGGGTCAGTTCTACTCTGTCTTATAGAGTCTCTGTGAGTCAGAATCAACTCTACAGCAAGGGGTTTTTTGTTACTTTCAGGAATTTCCACTACTAATTCATATTACTTAAATTAGTTTGTTTTTGCTTTTGATAAATATCACTATCACTGTATGTGTTTTCAGGGTAGGGCCTATCAGATTAGACACATCAACACCGAATTTTTGAGTGAATGTTTAAAAATCATATCTCCAGCTACTGATAAAATATATGATAACTATTTAGGAATTAGTGACCATAGAAAAATTTGTTACCCAAATTGTATAGATCAGGACGAATTCCTGGCCAGAACATCTGTACAGAGGACTGAATTTGAACTGAGTCACGCATGCAAGTGCAGGAACTACATTTGAGATCACTTTCAGAGTTTTATTCCTTGAAAATTATAAAATATTAGCACTGCCTCTTTGACTCCCAAACAATGATGCTCACCATGATGTGTGAACAAGGAGAGCATGGCATTATCCAGAGTTAAAGGGCATCTGCATTTTATTTGCTTCAATTTTAAACTCCAATATTGACTTAAGCTTAAAAAGTGTTGGGCAGTTGTATTAGGAATCAAAGACTTGTGATTGTAACAGTATTAACCACACAAACCTGTGATTTATCTTCACACTCAAGAATAGAAAAATAAATTTTCCATACTGAGCAACAGTTTAAAGACTATGAGGTACAATGTACCAGCATCTTTTGGAAAATTATGGAGGAAACCAGAGCCTCATCAGCTCAATAACAGAAATTCATTTAAATATTGTTCCCTGAATTGAATTCATGAGGTTAATAAACATTTTATTTTTGGAAAAGGCTAATAATTCTAAAGAAAATAAATAAATAATATGTGATTTATGTAGAAATATTTGGTAAGAAGATGTTTTTACTTGTCTTAAGAAAAATGTATTACTAATTTAAAACTTACTGATGAAATTGAATAAAAATATACTGTTATTTTTGGAAAGCCTTTTTTTGGTTCCTCTAATCTACTAAAATAAAAAGGTAACATTTGATTCATTTGATGATGCTGATAATGATAATAAATATCTATGTTTTATCCTCAGCACAAGCCATTCGACTCACATGAAACCTCACATTGAACTGCATTTTTGTGTTTAACTAATAGAAATTACAAATGCAAATTAACAATTGTTTATTCTTTTATTTAAAAAAAAAAGTTACTGTGGAGTTGATTCCAACTCATAGTGACTCTACAGGACAGAGTAGAACTGCCCCATAGGGTTTCCAAGGACCAGCTAGTGGATTTGAACTATTGGCCTTTTGATTAGCAGCCAAGCTTTTAACCACCGTGCCACCAGGGCTCCATTCTTTTACAGGAATTATTAATAGTTATAATTGTAGTATATGCTTGTGGTCCTTTTTAGGTTTAAATAGCATAAATCAAATGAGAGTCAACCTCCTCTTTTTTTCCTTACAATTTTAATGATATTTCTGTTGCCCAGAGGATATCTTTCACAGCACAGTCTTTAAATACTTTACCATGTGCTTTATGTATAGTTAATCAATATAAATACTGACAGCTATTGGTTATTAGCTGCTCAGAGGGTTCTTAACCCTTAAATCACTCTAATAATGTCACCATAAACTGGGAATTGTTTGTCATTACTCTTCCTTGTGTACTATAGCTGTCATGACATTAAGTAGTATCATCTTTGCCATCTGTGACAAAATATCTTATTTGTATAGTGTAAGGGACATAATTTCCTTCTCAACTGACATCAACAATGTGAATTGTGATCAAGACTCTCACCCTCTCTCTTCTAAACAACTTTTGGCAGTTGCTATATAATTTAGCATCATGGGATACAATTAATGGTTCATGGTAGACATTGAGCAAAGATCAAACAGGTAGAATTCTTGGTGTTTTGAAAATAATGTTGATTTTTTTTACTGATCAATATTCCTGATGTATTTTATAACTTGCCAGAGGTATTTAAAACAATTTTATAGGCTATATATAAATATAAGTAAAAATTAATTCAGGCGAAATATATATCTGCCTGTTTACTTGATCTACTTCATCTTCAAACGTTCTAGAAATGCAGAGCTATCCAAATTTCAGAGCTGTAGGTAATCCAGTGTCAATTGCATGATTAATAAAGCTGGTATAAAAAACCTGAAAAACACATTTTCTTTGTATTTTTACTTCTGGGATGATTTAGATTTACTGTAAATTAATATTTTTTCTTAATATTTTAGAAAAATATACTGTGTTTAGAGTTTTTGGGTGGAAAAGCAATGAAAGTGAGATATTGAAGGCTGGGCCTAGGTAAGGAGAGGAAGAGCAGGGAAGATAATTTTTATCTTCACAATAAAAATCCCTGCCCTTCCTTCTCTTCTTTTTCCTCTCCCTCCATTCTCATCCTCTTCCTTTCCTTCTTTCTTCCCTCTTCTTCCTTTCCTCCTACTCCTTCTTCATCTTCTTCTTTGTCTTCATCTTACTTCTTAAATAATGAGTTACTTTTGATACTGTCATACGTGCATAATTCATATTTATCATCCATAACCAAAGCAATGAATCATACTGCAGCATCAGACTGAGTAAAGAGGAAGATGGTATTTAAAATATTTTTAAATAAGCAAATCATTTCCAAGTCAGGAAAAGAAAAGTTTTAAGTTTCTTTCTAATGTCACTTTTAGCTAGTATGCTAGGAATTAGGGTTTCTGTGAATTTGACACAGTCTCCACCTTTAAAATGCTTACAACTCAGTGAAAGAGATTTAAAAAAAAAAAACAGATTTTGGTATACAACATGCTAAGTGAGGATAAATAGAAAAAAAAACTTCAAGTAGTAAAGCACAGAGGAGGGACATTTTAATGCAGTCTTGATTAAAAACAAAAAAAAATCCAAGTAGTCAATGTGTAAACTGAGGTATGAAGGATGGATTGTAATTATCTGGGCAAAGTTAGAGTAGGAAGATGGCAAAGGAAGAGTTTTCTATGTAGAGTCAATGGCACTCAATTATTCATTTAGGTAGACATAAATACTCATTCCATAACCATGTATTTTAAACACCTGCTGTGTCCTCAGCATTGTTCTTCTGGGTATTAGGGATCGAATTACGAGCAAAAATTGGGAAAAATACACAAACCCTGCTATCATAGAGCTTACAATATTGTTCAAAAGAGGGATTTGGGAAAGAGTCACAGTAATATATGTAAAATCATAACTGTGCCAAGTGCATTGTGCTAAATGTGCATATAAATGGGAGCAATGATTTAAGAGGAGGAAGGAATGCTTCTAGGCAACAGCAGTGGCTGTGGTGGTGGTTGTAAAGGAACTGGGGGGTTGGGAAGTATAGCACAAAATATTTAGAAGTGTATGAGTTATGTTTGCATTGTTAAAAAGGTAAATGAGACTGGAGTAAGGTAATGTAATTGAAAAGGAGCCTGTGTAGTTTCAGAGACCAGAGAGGAAGTTATTGGAATAATATAGGTATGTTTGGTATCTTTGCAACATATTTGACACAATTCTGAAGTCAATATAGATTTATTACTTTGGAGCCCAGTTGGTGCAGTGATTAAGAGTTTGGCTGCTAACGAAAAAGTCTGCAGTTCAAATCCATCAGCCACTCCTTGGAAGCCATATGGGGCAGCTCTACTCTGTCTTATAGGGTCACTGTGAGTAGGAGTCAACTTGACAGCAACGGTTTTGGTTTGGTATAGAGTTATGTTGATATTTGTCTCTCCTATTCTCTTTCCTCTTTCTTTCCTTTCTTCCTCCTTCCCTCCTCCCCTTCATTTCATCTTTCCTTCCTTCCTTTCTTTCTCTTTATTTTATTTTCTCTCTCTTCTCTGTTTTCTTGTATCTCTCTCTACTGCTTTCTTTCTCAACATAATAGTTCCTTTTCCAATTTCAAGTAAATAAGAAACATAAATAAATGAAATTTTATAAAGTAAATTTGTAAACAAGTATATGTATTTACATACAACAGTAAAATAGGCCAGTATATTAGGGCTAACTCAACCGTCCTATATGTCTAAAAATCAGCATACATATGAATATATTTAATATTGGTTTCCATAGACAGACAAGCGTAAAGACTTGTAAAACCAAAAGATTGGTGTGTTATCTAGTGCTACTATAACAGAAATGCCCCAGATGAATGGCTTTAATAAATGGAAATTGATTTTCTCACAGTTTAGGAGGCTATAAGTATGAATTCAGGGTGCTGGCTCTAGGGGAAGGCTTTCTCGCTCTGGAGAAAGTCCTTGTCTCTCCTGAGCTTCTGCTCCTGGGCAGTCTTCATGTGGCTTGGCATCTCTCTTCCCTCATCTCTGCTTCTTTAGCTTTCTTGCTTAATCTCTTTTATATCTCAAAAGAGATTGACTTAAGACACACCTTACACTAATCCTGTCTCATTAACAAAGCAAAGATAATCCTTCCCAAATGGGATTATAAAACTATAGGCTTAGATGTTAGAAATTGCAGCACATATTTTTGGTGGACACAACTCAATCCATAACATTCCACACTTCGGTCTCCAAAAATTCATGTCTGTGTCACATGCAAAACACATTCACCCCATCACATCATCCCAAAATTCTGAAATCAACTCCAAGTCGAAAAGCTTATCTTGTAAATCATCTAAATTAAACATGGATGAGACATTGGGCATATCCCATCTTG